>NC_064600.1:19496365-19498865 GCF_943734735.2 Anopheles gambiae | reverse complement strand
TCATCCTGTGTGACTGCTCCTGCCATAAGGTGATATATCTCCTTACATTTAAACCGAACCGTGGGAAGCCAGGGCGTTATGGTGGAACCGTTATGGAAAACGATGTCTTTAGATGGTAAAGGTTCCGTTAAATGTTTTCCCCGATGCGCTTAACACAACACCTGCCAATGGTCTAAATGCAAAAGGGGTATGTGTGCAAGGTTGTAATAAAAAACGAGCTTGTCATGCTTTAGAGAAATTCGTTAGGGCTAAAACTGACGTGGTCGTTACAAATCCGCGTCCTTTCGGTTCCTCCTAATCTTCACACAATCTTCGCTTTACTGGCGTGGTTTGGTAACCCCACTATGCTCTAGGATGAATCGGTTGGTTAAATGGAACAATTAATTTAGTAGTAGTGGCAAACAAAGCAAACTAAAATACCCTTACACAAAATTAAATCAACTTGTTACGCTAAATTATTAACCTTCCTACAATTAATACCGTACACCTTCTACAGTTGCTTGTTTCTTCTCTCTTTTAATCGACCAAAAACACCCAAAACATAATACTGTGTGTGTGTGTGCAGGAATTGAAGAACATAAAGAGAAACGCACCCGAAATCCACACTTGAACAACGCTACATCTGGATGTAGCGCGGTCGCTAGCGGCGTCGTACGAAAAGGTCCGGGGGTCCGGTTCTTCACCTCTCCGTTTCCCTACCAGCGCGCGCCAAGTGCGCCTCACTGCGCTCCACACACATACACTACGCGGTCGATTAGGTCCTCGATTTTTCCCTCATCACACCACGCAGAAAAGCGAATGTGTGCACGTGTTCACCGCGTTACGATTGTCGAGCAAGGGGAGAGAGAGGAGGAGGGAGATATGCATACATAGACACTCGAAACCGGCGAGTCAGAAACCGGAAATGCGCGGAGAAAAGCCATGACATGACACCCTCCTTCCACCCACCCCCTCCCAAAACACCACACACACTACTTCGTACTGGCTGCAACCGTATCCTTGTTTGCGCGCGCGGAGGAATCGTCAGCGGAGCGGAAGGAGGAGAGTGAAATAGTTATTACTACAAATGCATTATCATCATCCCTGGACGGGAAGGGAACACACACACACACACTAAAACGCGGGCGAGAGGGTGATTTTGAATGGAGGGGGGAATGGTGAGGGTAACAAACGCTCTAAGCACCGCTGGTTATTGAAATTGAATCAGAATTCATCAACACCATATGGTCAGAAAAGTGTTCGGGGTTCGGGGTTCGGTCGTTCCTAGAAGGCGCAAGGGAGAGGAGGAGGTTTGCTGTGGAAGGATGGTTCGGTCGGTGGACACAGGCAAACCCCTTCGCTTCCCCCTCGGTGTCAATCCAGGAAAAATATCATCATCCCCCGATGGAACAATCTAAAACGATAAAAAAGGATAAATATCTGTTATTATTGTTCCGCTTTCTTCTGCGCTTCCACATCCAGGCCAGCCAGACTGTGTGGTGACTGTACACACACCAAGGGGTCTGTGTCCGCTTCCGTTTCGTGCGTTTTGTTCTGTTACTGTTGCTTCCGCATATTATATGAACTCCCAACCGCGCGTTCGCCCCCTCGTGAAAACGTTGTGAAAAGGAATTAGTCCAAAAAAGGACCGATTAGATCCGGAAGATTCCAGTGTTGGTAGTGCAGCATTACTCCTAGCACGCACAGCAACGTAAGGCCGGCTCGCCGGAGATGTGTATGTAGTAATTCCGCGGCCGGGGGAAGGTAGCTGCTCTGATTAGGTTGCGTGATCATACCAAACACTTTGAGGATTTAATTGGTGCGCCGGTTGGACCGCGGGTGTACACTGGTTGCAGGTGGTTTTTACAGCCCGGTGGTACCCTTGTTACGAGGTTCCGAGAATCCCCGCTACCATGACCAAGGAACGAATACGTCAAACGGTCGGAGGGGAGTGAGTGTGAGAGCTTCCGATAAGCTGGTTTGCATGGAGAGATAATTCCATCTTCCTCACTAATCATCTCCCAACAGCTATTATCGATCGCATCGAACCATCTTGCTATGGCTGTGTGCACTTGAGCGAGACATTTTTGGATAAATGGATAAACACATTCCATCCCAGCAAGCACCACTGCTAATTAAATCGCACCTTCCACGGCATACATTGAAATCGAAACCCCACTCTTCTCCTCCGTTTTCCTTTTTGTGACGGCACCGTCGTTTTTTGCACCTTTTGGTAGCGGCTACGACAACCTTACACACCAGCGTCCGAAAGCCCGCATATGTTTTAGACTCCGCCGGGACACACCGTAAATCAACACACACACACACACACACACACACACAAAGTTCTTTCTGTGGTTACGCAAACACCTAATTTGCCCACCCCAAGCATGCGAATCGTGGGAACCCAATCACTTACCAGCCACCCCGTGTGGGATATTGCTATTATCATTCTCAAAAAAGGCAATCCCAGGGAAAATCCCCTGTGGAGGTCGTCCCCAGAGAGGACGCGGCAACCTCG
>NC_064600.1:19326365-19491365 GCF_943734735.2 Anopheles gambiae | reverse complement strand
ATTGGCACACAAAACTGATGTGCTACACACCGCGCCACGCGGTAGGGGCGACGGGGCCAGGCCAGAACAGCCAAAACCGGCCAACCGGTAGGGGATGGGTAATGAATAGTCGGATTAAAAGGTTACCCTGGAGTTAGCTACTACTCTGCCCAGTGCCCCCCAGCGACCTGTACAGGCAGTGAAGCGTGTGGACACAAAATACAGCAGTAGCAGCAGCAGCAGCAGTAGCCCTCGGGTAAGTAGTAATAAAATAAATCAAATCATGATTTTGCACGAAAGGGTTTTGCCACTGCGCTGCCAACTCTCAGCTCGTTCCGGAAAGATACAGCCCAGCCCCCTTGGTTTGGATGGAAATGCGGATTATGGGTTTTACGGCTTTCACCGCAGGTTGATCGAACTCGCACAGGCGGGGATGAGAAGTCGTTAAGTCGACCACCTACAATTGCCAGCGGAGAAGAGGTGTGTGTGTGTGTGTGTGTGTGTGTGTGTGTGTGTGTGTGTGTGTGTGGTGTGTGTGTGTGTGTGTGTGTGTGTGTGTGTGTGTGTGTGTGTGTGTGTGTATGTGTGTGTGTGTGTGTTGTTAAAAACGAAGAGGTTCACCCAACCAGTTGGCAGTTGAAGTAATAAGTACATGGCTCACACCGTGTTCTCCCTCCACTACACAAAGTGCCACCTTGTCGCACAATGCCGAGCACAATCGGTTCAAAACGAAGCGACGCACAGAGAGTTCATCGTTGCCGGAGACACGTCGTCATAAAACTATCGACATAAATCTGAAACCAACAAAAACTGCATTACTTGAGGATGAATGCAACATTACAAAATACCTCGGTCGACAGGTTAATGCACTTTAACAAAGCACGGAGAGCCGAATTAAAAATAAAATAGCCGATTTTATTCAAAAGGCGGAAAAGCTCTGTACGCGGTAGAAAGATTCAAGCATTATTTTTTACATTACTGTAGTAAAGCTTGCTTCAGATAGAATTGGAACATAGACAATTGCCTGTATCTCAGTTATTTATTATTGAAATTAAGATCTGTTTTTATGTAAATGTAGCGTTTTCTTCATACTTTTAAGGAAAAATACGGATAAAACTATTCTTCACAGTTTCGAAGGAATTCTCGAATTTTTCCTGTAACACGGCTCATTAGGCAGCGCACATCTTCTTCGTCCCTCGTTTTAGCTATCTTATACCACCAGGTCGTCATCTGATTGATGCCTTTGACAACCTTTCCCTTTGCCTTGAGTCTCCTCTTCATGATTGCCCAGTATTTCTCAATAGGGCGGAACTGGGGGCAGTTGGATGGGTTAAGGTTTTTCGGAACAAACTGGACCCCTTTCTCTGCATACCATTCTCCACTTCACTTTACTGTAATGACAGCTTGCCAAATCTGGCCAACACATTACGCGATGGTCGTGGGATCGAATGAATGGCAAAATGGCGTTTTTGGAGACACTATTTTTGATATAGTTCCGACGTCATTGTCTTTTTTGTAACGAAAACTTGCGTTTTTTTCCACAGCTACAAATGCCCTCCCAAATCTTAAATTTTCTTGCAAATTTGTCGGCAAAAACTAATTTAAATTTGGCGGGAACATCCCCCCGACCCGTTGCCAAGTAAATTTTTTAACCTGCGATTTGCCCGAAGTCAGTCTTAACATAGGTTTCATCATCCATCAGAAGACACCCGTCGAACTTGGTTAGCACCTGATCGTATAGCTTCCGAGCACGAGTTTTTATCAAACTATTCTGTTTTATGGTGCGATTTGGCTGTTTGCTAGCTCGATACGACTAGATTCCTTCCCGGAGTCGAGTTCTCCTGACGGTACTATGAGCAGCACCGAATTTTCTGGCCAAATCGCGGTCCGATAGATTAGGATTCCTCTTAATCGTCTTCAAAATCTTACTACGCAGATTCCGGTCGACAGTTCCACTCCGACGATTGGTTTGAGGCTTCCGAATCGTCATCAATGTTTCCTTATACCGTTTGATAACGCGCCATACGGTATTTCTGGGAAATTTCAACTTTTTAGCTAGCCTAGATGCAGACCACAAAGGATTTTCCAAATAACTGTGCACATTTTTTTCCCTTCTTTCGGCTTCCATGTTGATTGTTTACTAATTACAGTCGATTTGCGGAAAGTCAAAAATACATACATCAAGCTGACAAAATGCCCGACTCGTTGACGCCAAGAGCTTCCAAATCCGTCCACCAGGAGCGCCACAATATGAGCAACAGTTTGTTCCAATTCTAAATGAAGCAAGCTTTATAACGCCATCTCAAAGCAAAACGTCGACACAGAGGAAGTCACGAATTTTGTCGCCAAACTTGAGCGCAAAGAGTGAAGATTCATCAGAACGGGGCTGCACAGAGGGAGAAACGTGGAAGAATAAAAACTCCCGGTAGGCAAATGCGGCTGGCACGTAGCCCCCCACTGCCCCGGAAGAAGAAAAAGCAGGAAAGAAATAGCGACAGCAACAGTAGTAGTAGTAGTAATAGTACATGTCGTAAGCGTATCCCCTTCCCATTTTTGGCCGCGGCGCGCTCTTCGCGATCCAATAATTTCGTAATTTATTGATGCTGTTTTGCATAATTTTTCAATTGCCCTCGGGGTTGAGGGAGGGAAATCGTTCTTCTCGCATTGCGCTTTCTCACTGGATGCGTAGCCGTTGGGTGGGTGGGTGAAGTGAATTCCGCTTGCGTGGAATTGATTCAATCGTACAAGGTATTTTTTTTTCATTTTTCGCGAAAGTTACTGATAACTCTTGGTTGTACAATGAGGCAGAGGGGATCAACCATACTCACTCATTCGACCTAAAATATAATAAGATTCTAGAAACGTCAACAGTAAAATAAAAAAAAATATTTTGCCCATCACACCCGCAAGGGTTCGAAGCAATCGGGAAGAAGGCTTTTGTGTAAAACATAGCGAAGGAAAGGAAATAATAATAATAATCCCTTAAAAGAGCAGGATCGTAATAATACGCATTCAAACTTCTCATCTCTCGTTTTGCTCTAGGAGAAAAATGAAACCAACGAAACACAATGCAGTGCATGTTTTTTCTTCTGTTTTGTGTAATAATTTCACCTCGCGCTTCACACTCCATTCATAAATGGGAAGCAGCTTTCGAAGAGTGCCCATGGGTCGGGGCTATGGGTGTCGTAATTGATTTTCATTTTCCCACTTTGGCGACGCACACCCTGGATTTGCGTCCGGTGGTGAAGAAGGAGAGGATTGTTTTAATAAAATCAAAACCTGCCAAACCCCGGCACTTGGTCAGGCTCTCCACGACAGAAAGACGGTTAGGTTTAGGTCGTATTACCAAGTTTGCCATGGCGTGTTCTAAGCGCTTTTTTACGAGCTTATGTTAAGTCTTGAAGATGTGGTCCAAATGTGAAATACGCGTCAAAGCCGTTGCTCGTCAAATAATGCTGTGCTTCCTTTGAGTTCCGGGCAGTTAGTGTTCCGCTTCCATATGAATGTCTAAAATGGATACCATGATCAACCGAATTAGGATAAAACGCGGTCATCAAATCATAATAAATCTAACACGCTTCGTGTAATGGGATATTACCAACGCAGACAACCGAAATGTTACAGTCCTGTGCCCGCACATTATAGTTTTTTTTTAAGTATATCCGAGTAGATTTCCTCTGAACCCTTCCATAGGCTCAAAGAAACAATCAAACACCACAATTTCCTTCCCCGGGGCTACAGTAATAAACTACCGGCCACAACACAACACCAAAGCACATCGGGACGATCTCATTTGCATTGTTTAATTTATTGCACGGCCCAGCGACGCGACACCCGAAACGAAGAAGGACGCACACATACACACATACACCGGTGGTAGTGGCACACACTAATGAACATGTTAACCACTGGTCCCGCAGACCAGTAGAAGGGCAAATAATTGAGTCGCAGCTTTCAAGGGACCAAACCGCGCGTCAACCACGGTTTGGTGGTGGCTCAGAGATCACCAGCAGCAGCAGCCCCTGGACCACAAACGTCCGGAACGTGAGCCCGAGATAGAGGTGGAAAAAACCCCGCCGCAACGGAAGGAATTCTTCTGCTCCTTTTGGCTTGAACGAGAAATTTATTTCCCACCTCGTGGTGCGCCATCACCCTTGCGCCACACCTTGTGGGGGGATTGCGTGTAAAGGGGAAGCGAAGGAACAAATTATTTTTAATTGCCGCACTGTTTAGCTACACGATCCGTTTTCCTTTTTCTCTTAGTATGTTTTAGAGACGACGACCATAAAGCAAAAGGACGAAAAAAAGGAATCCCTAACGGTGACAGATCGCTTACTACACATTTTGAGATACGTTTTCCTCGGTGTTGGTTGGTGCCGCGGTTTTAGGTCTGTAAAGTGTACGCCACGGGTAAAAAAGGGGTAAAGCGAACTGCAAATGAGGCAAATAAATTTCAATTAAACGGACACGAACGGAGCAGTAGCGGTAGCAAAAAGATCCTGTGCAAGGCAGAAGACCCCGAATGGCCCATTAGGAGAGCTGAATTATCATCCAACTGAAAGGAACGATTTGTACGAAATATTAGACAGAGGATAGGTTATAAACCAGAATGGCAGCCTTGTCGCAAGAATGGAATGTGTCCTTGAGGTTGCCGCCTGTGAGGCGACCGGACGGTCCATCAGTCGGATCACATTTTTAGCCGTACCCAGGAGTATTGATTTTGAACAAAACTCATAAATCAAATTCATAACTAACGAGATGTTCGAACGGCCAACCCAAATCCAAATCGTCTAACGCTTGCTAGAACTGCTTTTATGGCTAAACTTTGCAACGCATACAGCTCCATAAAAGCAATTACATTTCGGTTTGTCATAAACGTTAACGCGATTTCCGCTTGCTAATCCTTCCCCCCGACCACAAATCTGTGGCTTGGAGAAGGTTTGTGTTTCTTGAGCAGTTTTACGACATGAAAATGCAGGCGGATTTAGACCAAGTTTTAATGTCTCAAGACGTGTCCACTTCGGAATGTGATGTGCACAGGCCAAGAAAAAAAGGAGGCAATAAATTCCCGTTCGACGAGCGAATTATTTGAATTTGATTTTCAAACGATTTCTGCCAAAGTCATAAAACAGGTTTGGAGAAAGCAGCACCGGGCAGTAACTTTTTTCGAAAATTGACCTATAAAACTTTACAGGAACAAACCATGACCTACGGCACACATGCATACGAAAATCAAATCTGACATTGGGGAAACTTTCTAGACAACTATGCCTGATAGGCTTTCCGCTGTCTTATCGCTCTAAACTCTGCCGCCACTAATCGATAAACCCATTTGTGCTATGGATGAATATTTCAATCAATATATCTACATATCTGCTGTTCTGACCATCTCTCTCTCTCCTTCAGGGTATAATGTATAACGTAAAAACAGCTTGTTACATCATATCTAGCTATCCCTCCCTCCAAACAAATATCAATTAATTTCCAGATTGATTATTACCCGTGACTGGCTGCGCACAATTGTGCCACAAATGCCTTCCACTCTCTCTGTCTCCAAGTCCTCTAATGATGATCTGCTTTACATTAATCATACCCAATCGATGACTTTAACGATTACGGACGACTTCATGGTTCTAATAAGTAGCCGAAGACACCACCTGAGTGCTAAAGCGCAGATGATGGCGATAGTTTCATCCATCCAGAAGTTTTTCCTTATTTTGGTATCAAATTAAAACTCAAATGCTGTGCCCCTCCCCCTCCAGTGGCAAATTCCCCTCCGGGAGACACGCCGGGGAGATGCTTTGAATCCACCTGAAATGGAAAAAACAAAACGATTTGTATTAGTAAAGGATACGCAATAGTCATAACAAATATCAAAACAAATTTCCCTCTCAGCTTTATTTGAATGACAAGACTAAAAAACGGCAAAACGAAATGAAGAGGTGTCCATATGAAACAGCTTCTGGTTCCCTTTTCAACATTCAGCAGTAAAATATCAATAAAAAATTAAGCATGCTCTTGCACTCTTTATAGTGTATTTCTATTAAATTCTTCAGCACCATTTGTACACGTCCACCGTGCATACTTACGTCCCAATTGATTTTAACACCATTTCTTCTTTATCCCCCCTCCCCTACTCCTCTTTCTCTCTCCTCACCACAGGGTTTCCATATCTCCCCCCACCGGCGCGCACTTACACATTTGTATTCAAGTTTTGAAAAATTACGGCCAATTTCGATGATAAAGCGCATTTTCATGTCTCCTGTCCCGATGATCGAACCAGTCACCCCCGTTCCCAATCCTCCTTGCCAACCGTATCTCGACGCGCGCGGTGCGATATTTTATGATTATGAATTGTGTTTTATTTTCTACCACCAGCGTTGCTATCTCGGGGGCCAACCTGTTAATATATCTATTCATTTATTATCATTTTTTTATTCCCTACCGCGCACCCGGCACGCTGCCAACGCGGTGAGTTTAAGAGGCCGCGCCTACCAGAGGAAAAACCAGTGGAAAGCACTTCACCCACTCTTCTCCATGACACGCAGTGAAGCATTTATTTTTTGTCCGCTCCTCCGCTCCTCGGTTCGATTTTCTTTGTTGACTTACAATACGTTTCGTTCTATTTTTTACGGGCATTTCGCGCCACTGTGTTGGACGCTTTCCACAGACAAGAGAAGCAACAGCGGCAGGAACAAAAAGTGAAGGTGAGCCCGCAAACCGATCATTGCACGCGCGTTCGGTAGATAAATAGAAATAAATTATGTTTGCACTGCAATTTCTCCCCCCGACCACACCGAAGCAAGGGATTGTTGTGGCTGGGGGTTTAAGGCTTTTTTGGGCCGTGCCGTATTGGTTTCGATTGCTGTCGGACGCTTTCTGCACCGGCAAATGCCAAATTCTACCGATGGGTATCATTTTTTAACCCCCGAACCGAACACAGCACAGACGGCAGTCAAAGTCAAACACTGGTCGGTCGCTGGAAGATTTGACGATTTGTCTTGGTCTTTTTCTTCTCCGGGTTGATGTTTGGCAAATTAAATTACCGGACGCACGTCACGAACACGAGCCCCGGTCCCTTTCCCTAATCTACCATTACTATCGTTCCGGAAAACACGTTCGCTAAATATATACATTAAAAACATATATACGTACGGGGAGAGCGCGTCATCATATTTCAACCGACGTGAGTAGGAGTGGAGCATGCGATTTTCCCTGCTAGTCAAAATTGGGACTTTTTTCTTCAATACAATCGATCAATCTTTCTTTTTATGTTTGTGCATTCAATGGTACAAAGAAAAGAAGTGGATGCAGATGATAATACACACAAAAAAACATTACTCCTAACCCCTTAGGGTAAAAGAAACAGTTATGCAAACAGCAAATAGAGCAAAAGCAAGGGGTTAGGCATACTTTTAGCAAAGCAAAATGATGACTTTAAAAAAAACAGAGAATAGTATCCTTTTAAAAATGGAACGTGTCAATATTGATAGTACACTTCTTTCTCGAAAAAAACAACTTCCACATAAATGCTTTCACAACCAGGTTAGTGAATGACGGAGAAACAATAATCGTCATCAATATCATGCCGCATTTGAAGTGGACTCAATTACCAACCAAATTAGGCGCACTTATCGGGGATTATTGTTGTGATTCCAGCAGCAGTAGGCTATTGGTCGTTCGGCTCTCTATTTGCCCCGCAAGCAACGCACACAGGTAGGTGGGCTGTCATGGCATTCAGAAAGCGAACGTGTTCTTAACCAATAAAAACAGGATTACTACCTTAGACTGCGTCACACTCCGGGGAAAAGGATCCAGAACCGTGTGTGTATGTCTATATGTGTGTGTAGGTAAGTTTCAGTTTGTTTTTGAAGGCGCCATAAGTTGATATACAAGATAAGCACTGGTGGAAACACCAAGAAAGAAAGGACATCCCAGGTAGTTCTGAGCGCCTTAGCTTGCTTTTCTCTCGGCAGGTCAACACGGCTATATGGCTAATAGACTTTTCCTCAACAGCACACACACAAGGGTTAGACGTTCATAAACCGTCCTAAAAATAAAGACAAGGCAGTGATAAAACGATCATAGAGAAATGTACAGCATTTGATACGCTAACCTTGGACGCGTGTCACTTTTTCAGCAGATAATTTTGAAGTGATCCTTTCCGGGACGACTCACAGGTAAGCAAGTAAGCAAGCAGGACGTGTTGAAAGCGGAACTGGAAGTCGAGTTCTCCTCCCGATGCGCAGTTTTGCTGACACAGCACCTTTCTGCGAAGCTGACAAGCGCTCTTCTCTGGTTGGATTTAGAGCGTGCAATAAATATAATGGATTGGTCAAACACTTTTTGTCAAGCGATAGCGTTTCCACGTGCGCTTTTGTGTCCGCTCTAACGACCTCGATTGACTTCACCAACCAAAAGGAGAACGAAGCGGTCTTGCATGAGATGGAATGGAACGGCCAAGTTTTGCACAGAGCTCTCGGTGTTTCCGGATGATTAATTGCCGGTGCGATCCATCATCATCATCATCGTCATGGCCCGTACGGGCGGTTGATGACGCAGGAAGATATCTGCAATCTATATACGTCCGTCCGGAAGCTTACACCGTAACTGCTAGACAAGCGATTAAAAGATGAATTTTCATCCGCGTGGTTTCGAAAAAGGCTATTTGGTTGTTGCTGTGGCAACCTGGAAGTCTCTTCGCCCGGTCATTCTTTCGTCAACCTTGGACTGTAACCCCCCACTCCTGACCGAGCACACGGTGGGCTGCTCGCATTTGAATGCTCTTTCCAGTAATTGCACTCGGGAGAATTTGTTCTACACGGTTTCATGCATTTAAGCCTGTTCACACGCAGTACCGTTTGCTGAGAGCCGGACCGGAGGACGGACCAGGCGGATGCATCTCCCTGTGGTATCATTTTCCAGCGCTGATGATACAACGCCCACCATCTTGTGTGGATGCATTTCATCAGTATTTTCTGTGCGATGCACTAGCATAAAGATTGATGAAAATTGATAAAACCTGCCAATGCACAAACCGGTGCATCATCACACGTCAGTCAGCGAGCGCTACACGATGTGCCGCTTTGCACACATGTAGGAAACATTCGAACTTGCTTTCCGTATCAAATGCACTTTTACGATGACATGCTCACACACACACACACACAGCCGGTTCTTTCTTCGTGGCGCAAATGCGAAGAGAGTTGCGTTGTGGAGCACGGAGCAATGACGAGCCAGTAATGATGATGGAGTAAAATTAGATTACGCTCACAGTGTTTTGTGCGCCGGACTTGATCGAAGAGCCCGGGACATTTGATTTGATTCCGAAACTGCATATTGGAAATGGAAGGATATTCCCTGCGTGTCGGAGTGATGACGGGCAGGGGGGGGGGGGGGGGGGGGGGGCGGGGGGACAGTATAATTGGTGCAATTTACAGGATATGCCACACCACCACCACCACGTTACCTTTCCAACGCTACCTTCTACTCTGGCAGCTGCACAGGATTTTCTTCTTGTGCAGGGCCGCGCGCGTTCGGAAACTATAATTTGATTTCAGGATCCGTACTCGGGAGAGGAGGCAGGGTGAACGACGTCGTTGAAACTGATTTCACCAAATCCCTCGGATATGCAATGGTTGTAATCTGATCATCGAATGGAGACGACTGTTGCCCCCCTCTTCCCTCTCGCAATGCGCCTGTGTGCGATGTAATCATTGCAGGTTTTCGATTTACAGTAAAATCATGTGCGATATCTTTTGGGGTTTGTGGAGGGATTCTCAGCGCTGTCTCATCTAGCCGTGCACTAGGGCGCGCACAACGGGATAGAGGATAGAGCATAGTCATGGCACACTCATACACACATTAAATTGTTGCTTCGTTTGCGAACTAAATCAAGACAGCATTGCCCACACGGAAAGGCACACGCATTCGAACGTTGGGCGGATTTGGGGCGCTTTGCAAAAGTTACGACAGGAGACGATTGCTAAATTAGCATCATTCAACACACAATAATACTGGCTCTCTTTGTTGCCGGAGATGCATGAACGGGTGGAAAGATGCTTTCAAATCATTATCAATTATTTTCACTTCAAAGATTTCAAATGCGTTTCAACTAAACGGAGTTGCTTTTCTGATGCAGACAATCTTGCCTTTATGTTTTACCCCAACGATTACACTGCAATAATATTGACCTTGCTCGCAATAGCCAATACACGGGCGTAATAAATCGCAATATATGCATTCGCTCTTTGTTCTATCTTGTTCCCATGTAACGGATTACACTAATGCTGTTGTCGTCAGTGCTGCAAAATGTCATGAGCATAACAAGATCAACAGAAACAATGAACATGTCCGTGGTAGCTTCATGCTCATTGCTGATACTCAATGAAAGTGCGTCATGATATGCCGATCGCGACGTGCGAGTACTTGAGTAGTCAACCGTCAATACTCTGACTGATAAATTGAGCCTTATGGTGTCACAAGCAAAATCATTATCTTTTTTTCTGGCTGGAACAAACAGAACAATGCTACCAAATTTCAGTCTCCAACAACTAAGACTGAAACGAAGCTCATATCAGCTCGCGTACACAACTGAGATGATCAGAGGTGAGACTCAAACAGTTGGTGGCTTTGTTAAAAAAAATGTCAGCACCCAAATCTTGATCACCCACTTGATCTTTTCTGTCGGTGATAATCACGACATTCTTGGAATATACTTGGCGTGTGGTTTCAAGCAGCAAAATGAGCATGCTTTCTCGCTCTGTCAGGTTTAATGGTTTGTCAGACCAAATAGAGCGAGAAACCATGCTCATTTACCGACTGAAAATGTCGCGACCAAGTGATTGACCAAGATGGTTGCAAAAAATATCACGAATATGAAATATAAAAATATCACGATGGTCTGAACAACTGTTTGAGTCTCAACTCGGATCATCACAGTAGCGCACGTGATGATAACATTATTTTGTTTCACCCGGAATTAGTCATGACTATGTTGGTGACATTTTGCAGAACTGATCACAGTAAAAATAAGTCATGACAAAGTGATTTATCCAGCGTTGGTCGCAAAAATGTCATGAAGCTTTCATTGATCACACCAATCGTTTTGAGTATCACCTCTGATTATCATAATTGAGTACGCGACGCTGACAAGGATTTTGTTTCAGTCAGATTTTTAATGACATTGACATTGACATTTTCCAGCACTGGTTGTCGTCATTAAATTGCAAAATATAGCACGTATTTTGAGAGCATTGCACGATGGAATCGTACATCGTAAGCAAACACAAAACCACAAACAATGTGATATTTCATACGAAGATGTTCGAGCTGCGTTGAGAGCAGCATTGCCTTTGCACCAACCGAAAAAAACCAACTTGTCCGTTTAAAAAAGGAAAGGCTTCGACAGAATGATTTATTTTCATTCCTGTAATGGAAGCATTTCGTCGCCAAAGGGGTCTGTGGCAGATGCTTCACGACACACTTTGCCGGGAGCCTCTTGAAAAATTAACAAATTGTCAATTGCAGCAGAACACCACCATCCGCCCTCTTTTCCAATGTGAGATGTAAACCACAACAACAACCTCAACACACCTAAACAAATTACGCATTACCACACCAAGTGTAAAAAAAAACAACGCGGGCGGTAGCACTCTTGCTGCTGATTTTCCACTCCAGCAGGGCCCAGGAAAGTGCTTCAACTCCAGCCAAAACACTTCATCTGTTAGTCGTGGTGCTGCAAGTGACGACACACTCGCACACGAACATCCGGTAAGGAATGAAGTGTTGGTACCAAATGTACAAGAACAGAGCAGTATGCAAATATTGTACATACCGTGTCTCCAACCCTGCACTGCGTGTGACTTAAACTACGAAATATCTCTGTAACAATAAAGCACTCAAGGCGCTTGTCGTACGTCTCTCTATTATTGGAACCCGATCACGATGAGGGAAACAACACTCCTGCCTTCGAATTTTTCACGCCTTTCTTGTCGATTTATCAACGACGACCGGTCCTGTTGGTTTAGGCGATCAAATAAAACGACTCGACAACTAATTTACCGGGTTTTCCGATGACTCGGCACGGGGGTTCGGAACGCAAAGACACATTTTCTCACATGGAAACGTCCCCCCTCCGTCTCTTCAGCACGGAACGCATGAAATCATAACTCAGACGATCGTCAACAGTGGCGCCACAACGGAGCCGGTCCCATGCATCGTGTCTTTTCCCGGTTGGAGAAAAATAGTGGCACAGGTTTATCCGGCATCTCCCGCATGCATTTGGTATTGTTTCAGCCACTGGCTGTCAATCGCATCTCAATCCATCCCAGCGCACACACTTTCTATACCAGCCGTGTGTGTGTGTGTCAAGACTGGAGACAGTGTGATTTGTCAGCTAAGAAACTGTGCTGGCGTCTACAGGGTACGGGGGGAAAAAGGCAGCCCAAATCAACTAATTTTAGCCCAGCACTCTCAAAAGCAGCCCGGTCGGGAGATGAATTGCGTTCATTTTTAATGCCCCTCAATGCAATCCAATTAACGGCCGGAGAGGAAACTCTTTCCAATCCGTGACACATGCCATCAAACTTGTCTGCGAGCCACCTGCACACCTCCTGTGAATGTGCCCCGCGAAGAAGGCAACTCTCCAGCCTGTCCCACACGTTCCCACTTTCTCTTCATTATTTATCCACCCTTAATCCTGTTTGCGGCGACAAGCGAAATGATGGGGAACACAGGATCAAAGACAGGCCACGTCCGAGACAGAGCGCGATAAGAATTCTCTTCGCTCGGCTCGCCTTTGCCCTCTTTTTCCGGAACATTTTTCACGCTTCAGAGCAGCTCGCTCAGCGCTTGGTGTGTTTTAAGTGCGGTTTTATCCGTTTCTTTAACCCCTTCTCCTTGAAGCCGCGCACAAAGCACCCGTCCCGATTGGTCCCGGGGATCGTCTTCATTAATTGTTTAATGCATTTTTTTTGTCTTCAACCAGCTCGCAGCAATAGCTACAAAGCAACTAGCAAAAAACGATGAGTTAATTAGACGGGTAACCTTTTTCATTCCACGACAAGCTGTGGATGCCAGCCAACAGGCTTACCGATCAAATGGGTATCCATTTTCAGGAGGTAAAGCACTTTTTAACAGGATCATGGTGAGTGGAAAAAAGGATTAAATTCCGAACGGTACCCGTGTCTGTTCTAGTTAATTCATTTTTCTTTTAATTTTTTTTTGCTCGTGTCTTTCCCAACAGACTGTTTTCTTCAAAGGGCATACAGACAAGCTCATGTCGGAGGTTAAAAACTTTCGATTGCACTCGACCGTAAAACTTGTATCGAGAACCGCTGTGGATTTGCCTTGCTTCTAGTAAAGTGATGGCAAAAATGAAGTTTTCGTCAGAATCGATTCCAGCTAGCTCCGAAGTTTTTTGGAATCGATTCCGGACAGTAGGACCAGAATCATTTTCCGGAATCGCCTCCCTGATCAGAATTGGTTCCGGAATCGGCTCCCTGATCAGAGTTGGTTCCGGAATCGAAATTGGCTCCAGAATCAGAATCTGCTTCAAATCAGAGTCGGTTTCAGCATCTCCTTAAGAATGGGTGTTTGGATCCAATGATTCTACGTATTGATAGCCGCAAAGAATTCAAATTTACTTGTAAACGATAAATTCTCATGTAGAATTCGCAATTTTGCTTCTGAAACTTCTTATTTCAATTCTGAGAACTAATTCTCATTTCAGATCTAATTCCAGTTCGGGAGTCAATTCTGACTCTGTTACCGGAGAAAATGGCGATTCCCAGGTCGATTCCGGGATCAATTCTGATTCCGGAATCGATTCTGAATTTGGAGTGAACTCCAGAATAGGCTACGAAATCAGCTCCATGATCGTCTCCGGAATCGGCTCCGAAATCGTCTTCAGAATCGGAATCGGGTCCGGAATCGAAATCCGCTCCGGAATAGGAATTGGATCTGGCCTCAAAATCGACTTCGAATCGGAGTCGGATTTTGCATCTCGTTAAGGATAAGTATTTGAATCTAATGATTTTACCGGGCGGTCCCGTGGTACAGTCGTCAACTCGAACGACAATAACATGCCCGTCATGGGTTCAAGCCTAGAGAGGACCGTCCCCCCGTAGCAAGGATCCGGCTGCGTGGTAATAGATTAAGTCTCGAAAGCCTGTATAGGGCCGGCATGCCCCCCTAGGACGTTACGTCAAATAGTATACGCATTGATAGCCGCCAAGAATTCAAATTTACTTGTAAACGATCCATACTTATGGTGGAGATTTCCCGATTTCGCTTCAGAAACTTTTGATTTCAATTCAAGAACTGATCCTCATTGCGGAGCTAATTCCAATTCTGGAGTCAATTGTGATTCCGTTTCCGAAGCAAATTGCGATTCCCAGCGTCTATTCTGATTTCGGAATCGATGCCGGACTCGGAGTCAACTCCAGAATCGGCTCAGGAATTGATCACAAACACGGAAATCGGAATCTGGTAGGTCCGATTCCGAGCTCCCATCACTATTCTAGTGATACTGTCTCCACTTCCCTATCATGGAGTGTCGTCGTCATTAGCAAAAGATTCTTATTCTGCGATTTTCAAACGACGCCTGAACATGACACTCACTACCGCGCACTCCACCCTGGGCCGACTTTACCCGGCAGTGTTTGCCCTCGTGACCAAACAAATAAATTTGGCACGGGCTAAAGCAAACGCACGGAAGGTATAGGGAAGCGAAAACCAGAGCACCGTACACACACACATCGATCCGAGGGAAAAAGCAGCCAAACAAATATCGCACCGAAGCGCAACAGTGTGGCGAGTGGAAAACAGGGCGACTTAATAGGCGAGAACAACACTCCAATATCCCCGGCGGTTCAGCTTCGGGGAGGATTTTCGATTTGCACGCAACATATTTCAGGCCGACCTGTTTAAAGGCCTGTGCGGCGTCGTGCTGTTACGTTCGCGAGTGTTTCGTTCAGTCCGCTCTGGGGCTTGGTACGTGGTTTTTGGGCAGTCGTGACCACGCGTCGCACCCGAACTGGACCTGCTTTCGCCTCTACGAGTGGTGAGCGCGGAAAAGGGTTAAAATGCCTGCAAAAAGACAAACGCACAACAAGTCCTGGCACGTGAGATCGCATGTGCACCAATTTACACGCAGCACCTTGTTGCAACCGCCGGAAATCGATTCCACCGTCTCTGACCAAGGTGGCCTGACGAATCGACAATTTATAGAGTCACAGCTCACTCGCGCACACACTCACAGCATGAGTGTGTCTTTGGAGAGGAAAGATTCACACTTTTCAGCGGTTCGGTTCGGATGAGAAGGACGCGTAAATAATTGCGCGCTGTGTGATCAGTTCCGCCCAATTGAACCAAGCCATCTGCCCCCCTCCTCTTTTGTATAGCGCGCTGTGTACTGCTGCGATGAAAGTTTTTATTTGCGAAAAGCGACAACTCATCCACCGCACTCGTTTCGGGTTTAAAATGCGCGTGACAGCATTAGGGCCCGGAAATGTTGACAAGATGTTCTGATTATGTTGTCTAGCTGGCGCGTGGGGGAAGCGGACTCGCCAAAAGGTCAAAAGGTAGCAGCAGTACGCAGTATCATCATCCCGGCTAAAGCGACGCTAACTGCAGATGGCCCCGGCTGCGGACGGGGGGAAACACACTCTAGAGTTCCCCCTTGGAGTTCCCGCTGTAACTTACACACCCGATCGCACGGGCCTTTGGCTGATTAGATCGAAGTATCGAACCATATTATACCCACAACCGAGAGGGTTCGTCGTCTGTAATGTCACTCTCTTTCTCCCTCTCTCTCGGCTGCATATCAACTGACACCTAGCAGAGCGGCCAAGATATCGCCAATAAAACCTGCAATTTATGATTATGAAGCGCATTTAGCTGGCAGCCGCCTGGCTTTTGGGCCGAAGCGGGCGCAAATGAAATAATTACCCCCGCACGCAAGTCCGTCAATGCACGATCAAAGCGACCTCATCAAAACCGGTGCCATGACCAGGAAGAGCAATAAATTTAATCACCACTCACCGTGTGTGGTTAAAAGCCCTCCTCTTAATGTGGCTGTGTGTGTGTGTGTGTGTGTGTGTGTGTGTGTGTGTCTGTGTGTGTCTGTGTGTGTGTGTGTGTGTGTGTGTGTGTGTGTGTGTGTGTGTGTGTGTGTGTGTGTGTGTGTGTGTGTGTGTGTGTGTGTGTCTGTGTGTGTCTGTGTGTGTGTGTGTGTGTGTGTGTGTGTGTGTGTGTGTGTGTGTGTGTGTGTGTGTGTGTGTGTGTGTGTGTGTGTGTGTGTGTGTGTGTGTGTGTGTGTGTGTGTGTGTGTGTGTGTGTGTGTGTGTGTGTGTGTGTGTGTGTGTGTGTGTGTGTGTGTGTGTGTGTGTGTGTGTGTGTGTGTGTGTGTGTGTGTGTGTGTGTGTGTGTGTGTGTGTGTGTGTGTGTGTGTTTGTGTGTGTGTGTGTGTGTGTGTGTGTGTGTGTGTGTGTGTGTGTGTGTGTGTGTGTGTGTGTGTGTGTGTGTGTGTGTGTGTGTGTGTGTGTGTGTGTGTGTGTGTGTGTGTGTGTGTGTGTGTGTGTGTGTGTGTGTGTGTGTGTGTGTGTGTGTGTGTGTGTGTGTGTGTGTGTGTGTGTGTGTGTGTGTGTGTGTGTGTGTGTGTGTGTGTGTGTGTGTGTGTGTGTGTGTGTGTGTGTGTGTGTGTGTGTGTGTGTGTGTGTGTGTGTGTGTGTGTGTGTGTGTGTGTGTGTGTGTGTGTGTGTGTGTGTGTGTGTGTGTGTGTGTGTGTGTGTGTGTGTGTGTGTGTGTGTGTGTGTGTGTGTGTGTGTGTGTGTGTGTGTGTGTGTGTGTGTGTGTGTGTGTGTGTGTGTGTGTGTGTGTGTGTGTGTGTGTGTGTGTGTGTGTGTGTGTGTGTGTGTGTGTGTGTGTGTGTGTGTGTGTGTGTGTGTGTGTGTGTGTGTGTGTGTGTGTGTGTGTGTGTGTGTGTGTGTGTGTGTGTGTGTGTGTGTGTGTGTGTGTGTGTGTGTGTGTGTGTGTGTGTGTGTGTGTGTGTGTGTGTGTGTGTGTGTGTGTGTGTGTGTGTGTGTGTGTGTGTGTGTGTGTGTGTGTGTGTGTGTGTGTGTGTGTGTGTGTGTGTGTGTGTGTGTGTGTGTGTGTGTGTGTGTGTGTGTGTGTGTGTGTGTGTGTGTGTGTGTGTGTGTGTGTGTGTGTGTGTGTGTGTGTGTGTGTGTGTGTGTGTGTGTGTGTGTGTGTGTGTGTGTGTGTGTGTGTGTGTGTGTGTGTGTGTGTGTGTGTGTGTGTGTGTGTGACACACTCAAATACCCCCGAAAATGTTAACTTGCAGGTAGCACACACACGCACATACACCCACGGAGACACAAATTTCCCAAGCGCCAAACGCAGCCACGAGCAAAACCCTCGCTAATCCCTTTTTCCTGGGTCGACTTGGCGTCGAAAAGGTTAACACACAAACCTCAAATCCCTCAAACACACACACGCGTGCCTGCACGCGTTCTTAGGAAAAATCGGTGTGGATGGTTCCTAACCATTAATGGGGTTTGCTATGCGCGAGCCTTTCCCTGCGCAGACTGATGCGTCTTTGCCAGCTATGGACGCGTAATCAAACATCGCGTTTACAATTACAGCTCGATCAAATAACCCGTACAATTTGTTAAACAACGTAATTAAAAGAATAAACCATTAGCTACATACCGATACAGCGCGCACTTTCGAAACACGTTAGAAGAAATTTGCCACTTTCATGCGAATTTTCACACCACACAATACAAAGGAACACCACCGACAACCTTCACCAGCGAAGACGCAAACTCGAATGATCTGAATATCGGTCGTAAATGTCATAATGGAAAGACGAGGTCGCGTGTACACCTTCCCGGGTTGAGAATGATCTGGGTGGGCCCCAATGAGGTTATTACAAATTAACCGTTGTCTCAATGACCCAATTTACAACTGCATCTCAACGATTGACATACCCGTGTGTATCCCATACATTTTATATGGGAAGCTATTGTTTACCCGCATTAAAATTTTAATAACTTTTGTTGCGTTGAAAATCAAAAAAATTTAAATTTGGTACAAAGGTGCGGACATTAGTCTTATTTACTTTTGAAGTGGGAATTTTATAGACTCGTTTACTATTTTTTTATATTTATATTTAAATTTAACAACTCATCTTTTACATGGATGTTTTTAGCACTGTTTTATGTAAAATACATGAAAGTGCCTTTTGCATACATTATTCAAACGATTTTTTTTAAAACATACATTTTTTTATTGTTTTATATTGTTTCATAGTCAATGTTATCAACCATTATATGCTTGGTAAGTTCATTTTCATAATTATACAATTCCATGAAGAATACTAAATTTGCCACACTTTTCTCTGCTGGTATCAAATAACATTGATTAAAAGAGAGAAAGTATGATGAAAAAATAGAACATAATGCTCATTTAAATTATATACAACGCATTTAAAACGTTATTTTATTAAGTGTCTAAAATAAAATAACACAAGAAATATTTTTTATGATTAATTTATACTTTTCTATTCATATTCTACCAAAATGATCAGAATAATCCATGAAGTACATAATAACCGTTGTCGGTCAAGACCTGCCTGTACCACTTGTGGGCTTGGCTTTCAGTGACTAATTGATTTCCCCCCATAGCAGGATAGTCAATCCTACGTATGGCGGCACGGTCTATTTGGGGCTTGAACCCATGACGGGCATGTTGTTAAGTCGTACGAGTTGACGACTGTACTACGAGACCGGCAGCATTGAAGACTACCAATGAAAAAACTGGATCGATGTATAAAACAAAATCCAATTAAAAAAATATTAAATGAAACTTTAAAATTCCCATTTTTTCAACAAAATAAATAATACTAATGTCATTTTAAATACGTCAAATTCGAAATTATAATATCAATTATCTCATAAGTTAAGAAAGTTTTAAAATTTAAAAGTATCACTTCTTATACAAAATTATGAGATACCCGGGTGTACCGGTCGTGGAGGTCAAAAGTGGAGAAGTATCAACAGAAAATATTGAAAATATTTTTTTAGGAATTTTCGAAAATAAGTGCATCATGTGCCCTTTATAAGAATTAAATTTCCTAAAGATACATGAAAAATTTACGTAGTTACCATTTTTTTAATACAAAGTTACCATTTGAAAATTAAAATAATACCCGAGTATCCGGTCGTAGAGTCGTGGTCGTGGTACAGTCGTAAACTCGTACGACTTAACGACATGCCCGTCATGGTTTCAAGCCCCAAATGGACCGTGCCGTCATACGTAGGACTGACTATCCTGCTATGGGGGTGAATCAATAAGTCACTGAAAGCCAAGCCCACAGGTGGTGTTGGCAGTCCTTGACAGGTAATGGTTGTTGATCCAAAGAATAAAAAATCCGGTCGTAGAGTTAAAGGTTAATTTAATTGCATAATTTGCATAAATGATATTTGCGTAAAAATGATGCTTCAGAAATGAATTAAAAATATCAATGAGTGAAAGCAACGATTTGTAGTTGCTTGTAGTCGGATTTATGAATTACAGCAATTAGCCGCAGTACGCGATACTCGATATACGCGAATTCACAGTACGCAATTCTTCTACATTTGACAGCTCCATGCGTTTTTTTGCAAATATTTTAATTCTTTGAAATATTTTATGCTCTTAAATTATTATTTTCCATAGTTATTTTCATAATAATAATAATTATTTTTATTACATAGCCACTTAATATTATATTTTAACTGTTAAATGCAAAAAATCCTGTTGAACGAAATAATTCTTTCTTTAAGTGGCTAAAACCACCCCCTGCTTGTAAAATTACACGCAAATTAGTGATATTTTGGCTAAAAATCATGAGATTCGACTTACGCGGGAAATTCGAGATACGCGTTAATTAGCGACGGTTTTCGGTTCCCATCAACCGTGTATCTGGGGGACCACCTGTATCCGCGAAAAAATTATTTCACCTCCAGTCCTCTAATTACCTTGCGCACACCTACTCTCGCTCACGCCCGCCTTACGTCACTGGTAGTGCAAAATGTAAACAAAACATTCGTACTTGAGTTTCGTTACAGCGGTACCAGGGCTGTGTATGCTGAATAGTAATCGTCCGGGATCAATCTCAAGTGGTCAATTTGGCCGACGACACCGGCCAAGTAGCCGCCCGGCAAGGGTGCCTTTATTTACAACCATAACATCCGGACCCCAGACCCAACGGTAGCTCCGGGTCCGGATCAAGCAATCATGCGGGTTTGACCGTGACACCGTGGCCGAACAGCTCCGGGTAAGTAGCACCTTCCAAAGCCCTAAAACTAGCCGGCTTTCATTGCCCCGACACTGGTGGCTTATCAGGAGGGAACAAATCTAATTTCACCCACGTATTGTCCTGTTTATTTTAGTTCCTGTCCTTCCCACCCCCTAGACACCCCGTACGGTGTGACGTCCGAAGGGATAATCAGATCGAACGCTCGATGCACACCCCGGTGCACAAAGAGTAAATCAAAGAAGCGACCTTTTTTCCCCCTCTCGGAACACAAAAAGGACACAAAACACGCAAAGCAACTCATCGAAGCAACGACGGTGAACAAAAAAAAAGGTAAAAAAGAGGCAAAATGTGTAGCGGAGAAGCGTAAAGGAGAAACTCCCTGACCAAAAAAAAAAAGGATAATATTGGCACCGAAAATATAGCTGCACACATTTGTCCTTCTGCAAAGGGGTACGCTGTACCCGGTTAGGTTTAGACTTTTATAAACTCGTCACATTCTCATAATTTAATCCCACTTTCCCTTTCCGTTTTTGCTTTGACCGAACCAACCCGGGCAGCGCCGTCCGTGCACTCGACCCCGTTTGTGCGTGATGATTTCCTCGGACATTGTTCCGTTCGCCCGCAGGGAGCCCCTGTGCAAAAGGGGGAAATAATAGGTGAAGTGTAGTTTAGTTTTTATTTTCCTCATTTAACTCCACTTCGGTATCGGTTTACCCCCGGGTACTCGGGTGGCGTCCGGTTATATTTTTTTATTACATTGGCTCACTCACTCGCGATTGCTGTGTCCTTTTTTCTTGTTTTGTTTCGAAAGGAAGGGGGAGGGGGGTCGGTTAGAACGGAACCCCTATTTATGGTTCCGCGGCTAGTTTTCCTGTGTGTTGTGTGCGGCTATCTATTTTTTTTATCCGTTGTTCCCATTTCTCCCTCCCGTGATTGATCGAAATATGAACCGTCCCTTTTTATCGCTTCCAATGTGCAGTAAATGCTCAGTGCATCCGCTGGCCGGTCCGGCCCAAGCTGGCTGTTTTCGTTTTTCGGTGGGTCGCTCGGTAATTGCTTATGCGATGATGATGGTCGGAAAATTGTAATACGATCCCGGTCCACTTTTTCCCGTGACAAGGAATGCGTGAGCGTCCAGTCCTGTCCGCTGCTTCCGTTGATGGGCCGAGAGGGTTTTTTTTTTGTTTAAGGATTTTCCCCGACTGATTTTTTTTTCAACAACAACGGCCAGTCCCATCCGGCCGAGAAAGTATTGGGGTGTAACGGGAGGGTTATTGTGTCCAGCGTGCTTTATGCTTTTTTTATTTATTTGTTTCATCCGTTCACTATCGGCTTGTTTGTTTGCTTCCTTCGTTATTGTATTGCGCTTGCAGTGGGTTTTTCCGTTTCAAATTCAATTTATTAGTCTGCGTGTGTGTTGTTTTATCCTTCTCTTCATCCTCCTCCCCTCACCTGTTCCGAATTCATCTGATTAAATAAGTTTGCGTTTGCCGCCAGGGCAAAGGGATCTTGTTAGGCCACAACTCTTTCTAATACCGCGTGTGCACGGTGTGTGAGTGCAGTAAAGTGAAAACTCGTAAATACGTTCCGCTTCCGCTTTTCCCTCCCACCCGGTTGAGTTTGGTTTCTGACGCCGAGTGCGTTTCAAATGACCATTGCTTTACGGCCGTCTGATTTGTCTTTGTCCGCAACTACCACACGCATACAAGAAGGAATGCTGTTTCTAAGTTTGCAACCATAATCCTTCTTTGCGCTCGATCTGACCCTTCGATTGATGCCCGTATTGCCTGGTCGCTCAGCCGCGTTCAGCAAATTTTATTTGCCTTCTGATTTGTTTTACAGTTTCAATTGCCTTTCCTTTTGTTTCGTTTCGTTTTGTAATGCGCTTAAAACCATTTGCTTTTCACCCTTCCATATATTTTTTTGTAATGTTTTACTCTCCCGCTAGCTACCCCGGTGGTAATACGTTCCGTGCCGCGATAAATTACCACTAAGGGAAAGTAATGTATTTTTAATGAATTGTGCCGAGCGCGGGGAAGGAAAGACTACGTCTGCACGTGGCTGACCTACAAATCTCGGACCAGCCGTCGGCGTGATTACCTTTCAGGAGGTTTTAATTTCAGCTCTGTTTAGCTTCGGCCGTAGCCGCACGCCAAAACCGCAGCCACCGCCGAGCGATTGCTTGGGTCGGCAATGCATTTCACTGCTTGTTAGCGGCTTGTTCGCCAAGGGCATGTGACGTTCTCTTTTCTACAACGCGATACGAACCATGACATTGATGACCTTAAGCGAAGTGTTGTTTGAGAGGGAGAGGTGAGAGCGGTACAGGACCTACAGGACCAAAGGAAAAAAAGGTACCCGAATTTAACACCGAAATAGATCGACGAAAAAAAAAAACACAACTACAACTGATATCCGTAGCTAATAATGTTCCATTTTGCTGCCACCGGCAATGCAAATAGGGTCAGGGTGTGAAGCCACAGCGCAACCAAGGACCTTGAAGTATTAGTGAAATTAGAGAGATTTTTTTTGGTGAGCGAGATGATTTTTTGCATTACCTATTGCATATATTGTACTAATGATGGGCGGGTCGACCCGAACCTACCGGATCGGAGCCATCCACATGCGACCCGGAGCGCTCCGGGTCGTTATTTTGGTTCCAGACGGTTCGGTAGGTTTGGTAGGTTCAGCATAGCATGTGCGATTTCGACCCGTGGGTGCAACGATTTCGGTAGGTTCATACGAGTTCGGTAGGTTCAAAGGAGTTTGGTAGGTTCATACGATTTCTGTAGGTTTAGTAGGTTTGGATGGTTCAAACGAGTTCAGTAGGTTCACTTTTAATTTTAAATAAACAAAAGATTAACCTACACAATAACTATCTAGTACATTTAAAACAAACGTTACATAATGTTGTTTTATTTAGGACGTACACTTGTGCAATGCTTTTTGCATGTACAAATCACAACTCTGTGGGAAAAATGTATAGTATCTAGGGTCAACGAGGAAGAAATCATTTTTATAATATGCTTTGTGCCTTAAAAGGAATCTGCTAAAATTTTGCATCATCTGGTAAAAAATGTAAACTTTTCTGATTGTTCTTTGATTGACTGATTGATTACTCATAGCAGGATAGTTAGTCCTACATATGGGGGGCACGGTCCATTCGGGGCTTAAACCCTGGGGCACGCCAAAGCCGCATGTAATTTCTTTACAGAGGTGATCATCGATGTTGACGATATATGAGCGATCCACGAGGTATGATCTCAGCCATTACAGGAGCAAAGTAGGAAGTAGGATAACAATTAGGCGAATATAGCGAGCAAAATAGAGTGAGGTAGCGAATGCTGTATTCAAGTCCGTGTAGATTGCATGGCACAAAGCCATGTTGGGACGGGCTTCAGTAGCTAGAACAACAAACAGTAGCATAACAAGCAGCAAGCAATAGTTTGTAAGGCACTAGTTCGAGGACCTTCGCGATCGCGCAAAGATAAGTGATAGTTGGAGTACCTTTATAGTTGTATACATCTATTCTATCACCTTTTTTAAACTAGAACTGTCCAGCTTTTTTCATGGATTAAAGAAGAGATTGGTAGAGAGCGAATTATTGAATTTGTTTTTCGAGAAAAGGTACCACTGCCGTTTGACATCTGTACAATATGGTTGGCGGTATACCGGTATCCAGGTTCAGGAGCGAATGAAGGTGTATGTTAGCGCTAACAGTTTCGTTGTCAATATAAGAAATGCTCATATTAACTACACCAGCAGAGGGGTTTTAATAAGCGCCGCGCTGGCAAGAAGGGATAGAGAACTGCAGGCGAAAGGGAGTCTGCAAAGCGTTGGGCGAAGAGATTGCACAAATCTTTGGTATTTGAACTTAAGACTCCTTTACATGCGAAAGACTTCGAATTAAGAGTGTGCCATGAATTAATTTTGCTTTTAAAGTAGTGCCAGATGCATATTGGGTGGCTGCATATGTTTTGTTACATTCTCTTTGAATAATTCCTATATCGTAATTTGTAATAGCTGCGGTATAAAGAGTGCAGACCAATGTAGATTAGCATACTAAGCTTTATGGGTTAAATTTTTCGAAAAGATCATATAAAAAAGCTAGATTCTCATACCAAGTCTAATAACTTCATCCCTCCTTTCCAATTTTTTTCAAGCCAATATTGTCACCACCAATTAAATAGGCTCACTAACATTATAAAAAACTATCCGGAATATTAAAAAACTACAGAACTAGTTACATTAGACCTAGAAAAAGCATTCAACAGAGTTTGGCACGATGGACTCATATCCAAATTGATCAGCAACAATTTCCCCTCCAAATTAATTCTTCTCATTAAATTCTTCTTGTCGAATCTATCTGGTTCCGTTCATCTTCATCCTTATCATTCTGAACCCTTTAAGCCACTAGCCGGCCAGCCCCAAGGCATTGTACTGTCCCCAATACTTTTAAATATATAATTACAAGCGATGTATCTAAAAATAAAAGGCGTTAAGAAATACTAAACTACTAAATCTCGAGTACCGCCCTGGTACAGTAATTGCATTATTCATAGAAAAACTAAAATTGATTGGATCAGCGAGTTTATTGAAAAACACAATATGAAATATCGATCTAAATGCCTAAATAGTAGCATACGAATCCTACAAAATCTCATCTAAAACGATACTTATATTTGTAAATACTAACTTTTCTTAGTTTTTCTCTCTAATTTTATTCCCAATATGAATTCGTTCCCTTATTATAGTCTATAAAAGAATAATTTAGTACATAGTATAGAAAATGTAGCCATATGAAGAGGTTTTTTGTAATAATTTTCCTCCATCAATACGTCCTAGCCATTTAAAACAGGAATAGTGTCCGCAATGCCAAGTGCAATAAAAATCAACAAAATATTGCGTTAAGGAAACTCCGGTATCGATGTAATATAATAAATTTGTAATTCAGGAATAATTTATATCTAGGAAATAAATAAAAAAGAATGAATGAATGAATGACCGTATAGCTATTGTATGATGATACCGATGTTTATTTTAAAATTAAAAGTGAAACATCCTAACGAACTCGTATGCACCCAAACCTACTAATCCTACTGAACACGTTTGAACCAACCAAGCCTACTAAACGTACTGAATTCGTATGAATCTACCAAACTCGCTGTTACCACGGGTCGGAATCGATTCTGGCCATGGCGCACCTGACCCGGGTCGATCCGTTAGTGGAGTCGCATGACCCATCTTTATTTTGTACCCACTGCTTGCCTGACTTTTGGAACTCCCCGGACGTCATGTTATACGCCTAAAAGGTATGCACTATACATTACTCATGTTAACGATAACCTCAGTCTAGCGAACATAAATACTACAGGTATTTCGTTTTTCCTCCTTCCAGATGTCCTACGGTCCCTCACGAATAAAGTAATCGGAGTAACAGTACGTCGTTTAAAATTGTATTGTATTGTATATTGAAAATATAATTGCGGGGGAAAACCCAACCACGAGCGGACGAAGTCACCGACCGTCGACGTTCAACAACTGCAGACAGCGTCACCGACCGATCCGCCACCGTTTTCAAGGGGCAGCGCGAAGACGCTGATATATAGGTGATTGATTTGTAAAAACCACACGGTTTTCCATCCATCCATTACCCGGCAGGACAACCGGTTGGGTGGTTGTTGGTGGCGGCGGTGTGGTGATGGCGGTGGTATTAAAAATAATGTTCACGCAGGCAAAGGGGACGCGCGCACCCGAAACAAATCGTTTTGCTGGGCTGCACCGACCGGTAAAGGGACCCCGCGTGCCGCTTGGCCTAGCCTGCGCGATGTCAACTGTCAGCCGTGGCGTTAGCGTGGGTTGACGAGCACGACGACGGCCCTCGGTACCGGCCCAGTGACTGACACGGCGCGGGTGTTTTCTGTGTGCAATGGGGTGCCGATGACCCATCGCGGACGTACAGTTGCGTACAAAGTTGTATCCGAGGCGTACGCGAGTACGTCCTGTGCCGACCGGACCGCAACCCCTCCAGGCAGGAGCGCTCCCGTTGCCAAGCCGCCGCTCGAAAAGACGAAGGGCGAACGGGAAAAGTACAGTACCGTGTGGCACCGAAAGCGGATGCCGCTAGCACGCAAGTTGCACACGGATACAGAGCCGGGGACGCCTGCTGTGCCGAGCAACGCTCAAAGAGGGATAAAATGCCGCGTTCCCTTTTTCGTTTTCTTTTTTTTTTTGCTGCTCTCCCCTCTCCCCAGAATCGGTACGATAATAACAATAATAACAGTAATAACTCCCAAGAACAGCAGCAAGAGCGAAAGAGAGAGAGAGAGAGAGAGAGAGAGAGATTGCCGTGCGGTTGTCCGTGTCACCCTCCGTACGCAGCTGCTGTTGCTGCGGTTGTTTCTGCTCTTTTAGACGCGTTAGCACCAGGGGGAAGGAACGCACACCATACCGATAGCGTGCTGTAGCGTGCGATCCCACCTCGGGTAGCACCGGCCGCCGCGTTTTCCCCGCGCCGAAATGTTTATTGCGGAATCGCACTGACAGATATGACAAAATACGACCTAATTCAGACAATCCCTACGCGTATCCCCGGGTGTAAGGAAGTGCTCGGACGGAAGCGCACATCTCAAGCGTCGTGGCACAGAGGTGCGGGCGGGCGACAAATCAAACACATCAAATCACCGGCTCAAGACTCAGGCCCAGAGTCGGTCGCTGTTTTGTGGCTGTCTCATTTCCCTCATCCACCTCCTGGCCAGGTCTTCGCGCGTCCGGGTTGTTTGTTGCTAAGAGGGTAGTTGCTGCTCTGGGTACACACAATTATCTCCCGTCTGCAATCTGGCCAGAGATCAGGACGCAGGACTATTGCCACCTGAGGTATGCGCGCGCGATAGATGGTGGGCAAGAATAAGCGGAGATAGTGGAGGCGGCAGCACGAGACGTCAATCTGGTGAACTTAAACGCGGTCTCGAGGGGAAGATGGAATGGAATGAGCTGCCAACGATTCGTCGCGGCGTCTAATCGATAGGGCGCCTCCGTTCACGGGTGCGGCGTAATTGACGACTTGCTGCAATGGATATAGGGAGCCGGAAGAGTGGATCACTCACTCGCTGGACCAGCTGGTGGCGATTGGTTTGCAGCTCAGATCAGATAAGAGCGTCGGTGTATCGGTTGAGCCTCTGTCAGGTTGCTTTGCTTAATCTTGCGAACGAAATTTTCCTGCCCTGGTCGGAAGCTGTGTTTTTGGAGCAGTGCGTGGATCGCTTGGTGTTTTGATGCACTAATGCCAAAGGTTGATTGAATGGCGTTACAGTTGTCGTCCGAAGTGGTCGACCCAACATTTCATTTTGTTTCCAGCTGAATAGGAACATCGCTAGAAACACAAACTGCTTCCATCCTGTTGGGTGCTCGCAACCACTCTATCTTTCTCCTCGGGGTGAGAAAATGTATTACAAAACAGTAAAATCCTACAAAGCGAAAGCATACTGCCAAACGATACCACTAGTTGACTTGGTTCCTGTTTGAGGGCTGCCAAAAGCCAAACAGGCATTCAGGAAAAACAAATAACCAAACAGCAAGCAAACCAGCCAGCCTCGCCAGTACTACCCTGCAGCCCAAAGCGTCCCGAAATGAATATGTTTGCATACTAACAGTCTTGATTTTCATGCAAATCCTTCCACCTCGCGCGCGCGGTGGTAGCGCTCGGTTTGAAAATATATTTAAATTTCATTTTCCCATTTAACTTCCCTCGTTTCGGTCTGTGCGAGCAGGACGAGTGTGAACCCGAAGGAAAGGGTCGGTGCAGTAATAGCAGCCTTCCTAACCCTTTTTCACGCGCATTGAGTGGTCTACAGGTTTCGGTCCGCTTCTGTCTGGCGTTTCTTTTCGCGTCTGCAGCCATCATCAGCTTTTCCGCTCTCCGATTATGATGATGTTTTTCCGCACGCTCGGTGTTTTCCATCTTTTCGTGTGTCCTTCGCTCTTAATTTTCCCTCTCATTTGACTTCGGTCGTTCCGTTTCATTGTGTGTGTGTTTTTTTTTTGCGCATAAATACTCAACCCGCAGAGTTCACACGGGCCCGAGGAGTGGCGCTCGGTGGACTGGTGAGTTTGGTGGTGGATGCTTAAAATTCATACAACACTCTGCTTTACACCATTCCGCGATGGAACAGGTGCGGGCACACGAGGGGTGATGGTGCCTCGGGTTTCGGTTGTCGACGCGTTTTGAGACGCAACAAAGAAACCAGCCAAGGAGATATACAGAAGGGTAAACAAAGAAGAACACTAAAAAAAAACATACACACAAAATAGGAACACGTCATCTTTGGCCCGCACAATCAAATGATTGATGATGCGGTATTAAAATCCCATCATCCCCTCTTTCGGGACCGGTTCCCTGAAAAGGGTTAGCATCGGCGGAAAGCGGCAGAGTAACGAAATGGCAAAAAATAGAACAAATCATCACTACACAGCGTATTATTTGCATACGCACATACACAGCCGGTGCCTTCTTGGTGTTTTTTTGGATTTGGGCGTAACGAAGCCGTTCACAAATTTTCTTTTACGTTAATAATCTTGTCTTCTCCCTGTTTTTGGATTTTCCCTCTGCGTCGGAGCAGGCCTGACGACGACACTCTTGATTGAGTGTACCCGTATCGATATTTCGAGCAGCATTTCGGCCAAGGGTTGTTTTTCCAACCCGACCAAGGGCCGGGACGAATTTTCCAGTCGGGTGTGAATGGTTTCCTTATGCAAATACGGCGCGGCTGTGTGACTCGACCCGTCGATTAACCTTGGTGCAGGAAGGCTGTGGCAGGTGGTAGGCAGGGGGCACAGCATTTAATGCACCCTACACTGGTTGCCTGTCCGCGACCGAACGGGGTGGCAGCGGTACTGATTTAAGATTCACACGAACGGGAATCATGGTGGTTCCTTTTGGTTGGGTGCAGAATAATTTGGATATTGTTTTACAGTGCTTTGTTGCTCATATCCATCCGCAAGTGTGTGAGCCTAATTTGCAATCGCTTGACGCACAAACGCTTATTAAGACGGTTGGTGCTATGTTTATTGCATACTGGTTAGGCGAATCCTAATGCGTTGGGAAAAATTGAATCAACTTTAGAGAATTATCAGACTACGGAACGGTGGAAAGGTTTTACCGCGATGCTGCATTTATTCATTCAACCTCATTCCATCAGTGTGATTCTTTCTGTCCGAACTTCCGCAGCTAGTGGTCGTAAACTATCCCATGTCGATAGCTCCAAGGATATCCTTGGAGATATTGTTTTACAGTTATTTGTTGCTCATTTCTATCCGCTCGTGTGAGCCTAGTTTGGAATCGCATGACACGTAAACGTTTATTAAGCGATTGGTGCTATGCTCATTGCATACTAGTTAGGCGAACCTTAATTGAATCAAATTCAGAGTGGTCATGTAAATCGATGAGGTTCGAAACCGTCAACGGTGAAACGGTCACCGGTTTTGAACAGCATCTTTCGAATGCGTTTCGAAAGATTGCGCTTGCGTTCTGAAACGCACTTTGACCCGATAACCTCGTGTCCCCACGTCAGGTTATCGATACGTCATGTGGGAGCGTGCGTGAGAGAGAATTTTGTGCGTAAATTCTCTCTCAGCATCCTGGGGAATCGGCTATCGTGGGCTTCGTGCGATCGATCATTCGTATACGTGTAGTTGAGTGGAATAAATGGTATTATTTTAACGATTTAAAGACATTCTACGTCCTAGTGTTTTTTATCCTTTTTTTTGCGACTTCGTGAGAGAACACAGAGAACTACCACACTACGGAACGGTAGAAAAGTTTTACCGTGATGCTGCATTTATTCAATCAACCTCATTCCGCCAGTGTAATTCTTTCTGTCCGAGCTTCCGCAGCTGGTGGTCGTAAAACTATTCCATGTCGGTGGCTCCAAGAGTGACCTTGAAGATATTGTTTTACAGTGGTTTTTTGCTGATATTCATTCGCAATTGTGAGCCTAACTTGGAATCGCTTGACACGCAAACGCTTTTTAAGACGGTTGGTGCTGTGCTCATTGGATACTGGTTAGGCGAACCGTAATGCGTTGGGAAAAATTAAATCAAATTTAGAGAACTATGACACTACGGAACGGTAGAAAAGTTTTACCGTGATGCTGCATTTATTCAATCAACCTCATTCCGTCAGTGGAATTCTTTCTGTCCGAGTTTCCGCAGCTAGTGGTCGTAAACTATCCTATGTCCATGGGTATAGCATTAAAATTTGCATATAGTGCGTTTTCTATCCAGAACACGGTAACATGCGATAACAACCGCGTGGTACGCGCGAGCCCTTGCATTCATTCTAGGTCGTTTGCCAAACTGCAGTAAAAACTGTGCAACCGGACGACGTATTCTACCAGCTGGCGGAATAAAATTCAAAAACTTAAAAAAGAATTGGATTATATTTTATGACGACGCTGCGCGTTTTACGAGCTGAACCGGGTCCGGTCACGTCTTTCATGCATGCATATCGATCTTGCGTGTGTTTTATCGCTTTGTTTTTTTTTGCTTAAATCCTTTTCCTGATTGTTCACTCAGCTCTCTGGTCATAACAACGCCAGCCAGATGGCGGGTGTACGCGCGCGGGCAAAAAAGGCGCCAAAATAAGGTGAACAACGCGCATACGCGTGTTTCGGTGCAGCATCCCGTAGAGACGATGCATCGAGAGCAGCGCAACACAGGGCGATACATGATACACGTGTCGTTCGGCTCGGCGTCGTGTGACGTGTGCAACGCAACGTTGCAAAGCATAAGCGGGGAAAAAGAATGCGATTATGCTCACTGTTCTAAAGAAATCCAAATTACAAGTCAGGAGCAGGTCAGGCTTACGTTTTCTTTACACCAATTTATAATAATGTTGTTATGTTGTAACGACTTTGTTTAAAATAGTCATACATCAAAACTGTTCGTTGGTGCCGTGACTAGGATACAACAAGTGTTTTGGCATGCTCTCTGCGCCGCTCGGTTTCGTTCCCTTGGTCACCCCCCCAAAAGCAAAAACCGGAGTCACTGGCGATGTCTCCCTTTCCCGACGCTGCCTGTCTCGCATAACCAGAGCAAACCCCTCAACCAATCCGTGCGGCGAATGTCGGTTAGAAGTTTTCCAGAAATAAAAAAAGACTAGACGCGTGTTTTGATTTTCCTGTGGGATTTTATGGAACTTGCAAAAAAAAAAAAATAAAAATAAAAATGAGATAAAGGAAACAAACACCCTTCCGAGCATAGGTCAGTTCAGGAATTTGCAGATTCATTAAATACCTTTCCATCCCCATGCTTGCGATCGTACCGTATGCGTGGCCTGTCAACACCTTATCAAACTGTCATTGCGAGGTTTGGATGATGCTCGTATGCGTACAGCGAGCACATGGTTAACCCGTTCAGTTCGAACCTGTCAACGGCCCCAGGTTTGCCCGCGCCGAAGAAAGCGCCATAAATTTCAATCCATTTTGACGGCGGCACCCGGGCCCGGGGCATATTTCGAATAGTTCCGGGCCGGGAGGGATTAGAGTGTGTTTCCTCGTGCTCCTGGATTCGGTGTCCATGTGTCCAAGTGGGCACAGTGAACCCCACTTAGCATCCGCACAACCGTGGGGAGGGCGCGCCCACAACCGCAAACCGACACAGGTGTTGAAATGCTTTGCTGGGCACCGGGCAATCTCGCCGCACGGTGTGCAACGGGTTTGGCGGGAAATGAGGGAATAAATTTATGGTGATTTATACACTCTGGCACGAACGCACACGATTCCATTGGAGAGCGAAAGCCGGGCCGGCGGTGGACCGCACGCAAATCAACTGACCACGCTTACCCTCGCAGCTGGTTCAGCATCCCCCCCCCCCCCCCTCCGCCCTGGCTCTTTAAATGCTGACCCTCGGCTTATGTCCCTCCGTGAACGCTTTCAAATGTTAGCACGACGGGTTTGGCTCGGTTCGTCGTCGGCTCGTCGGTGTGTAAGCCAACCGGTTACGATTTTTGGGAAAATTACTCTGATTAAACTAATTGGAATCGAATGCACTCGAAACGGGTTGCCGACTTTGGGCCAAATTTATATGCAAATGTGGCCACCTTCTCTAGCTCCGCTTCTATTGTGATGGGGACAAGGAGCTGAGAGAAGTAGAATTGAAGCAACGAGACGAGTTTGCTAAATGGGAAAATAATTGGGGGTGATGACAGGCACTTTCGGGCGGCACATTTAGCTCTTTGGCATGGCACGATCCGGTTCGAAGGACCAAACAGTATCGCGATTTTATGGCGCCCGTATCTGTTGTGACTTAGGTTTTTATTTTATTTTGGCAAGTTTTCTTGGCGACGTAGCGTCCATCCGAAAACTGTTCAAAACACATTGTGCAACCTACTGTCCAGAGGGGTTTTTCCAAATATTTTTGTTCCCTCGTTTTTTGGTGAAGTTGGCGTTGAAAATGAAAAGCTCACCGCATTTTCTGTTGTTCAAGCTTCTCCTGGATAATGTTTCACCCTTCTACTTGTGTTGCTGTGACGGGAAATTACACCCGACCCGGGAATTTCAATTAGAAATAAATATTACAAGAACCTGATACAATAGCACAAAAACAACAACAGCGAACCTCCCTCCCAAGACTACTCCTCCTGTCGCTAGAATTCGACACTTCGCTCCGCACAGTGCAGCGAGACTCGTTAACATTAGCATAAAATATTTATTTAACCCCTTTACTACCCTCCCTGTCGCTGTAAGGACCTTCGCCGGCCAGCAAACTGGAACGAGGCGCGAGGTTAAAAATCGAAAATAGATAAACCCAGCCGGAAGTGAGCGTGAAAGTGTAGGAGGCGGTGGGGGCCATATTGTGTTCTCGGATTTCTGGCGCGTCTTTTACGGAAAAAGGTTTACACTTCCACACTTTTCTCGCCCTGGCACCGCAGCAATCACCATTTTCGATCGGTTGGAAAACAATGAATATTCTAATTAGCCTGGCACTCACTGCCCCTCCCGTCTTTTACCGAAGGCCGCAGCAACCGCAAGCGAGCAGGCGAGCAAACCAATTTACGACAGTATTTAAATTAAATAAACGTAAATAAATAAGTGATAATGGACGCCGGGGAGGGGAACGGTCTTGCATGTATTTTTCACGCTAGCCCCGGACAAAGGACCGACATGGACGTGTGGTTAAGAAAGCGCGAAGGGATCGGGAAGGATTTTGCTCTCGCCGTCGCCGGACAGAATGGTCAGCACGAAGAAAGAAAGAAAGAACGAAAATACAGACAGCACGACGCGCCACGACCGCTGTCTAATCTAATCGAGACGGGGTCGGCTGCCCAGAGCTGCTCATATTTCTTTTGGCAAAAGGCGATCGCGCGCTTATTCCTTTATTTATTGGTATCCAGTTTGCTATCCTTGGTGCAGTGCGTGTTTCCCGCGCAGCGCGCTCGATATGCAGTGCCTAGCCTAAGCAATCAATTTATGGCCCTTTTCTCGACGGTGGCCACACCAAGTGACTCGCGAGCGGAAGTAATTTACAACGATTTGCCTCGATTGTTTGTTTGCTGATTTAGGTGCCGAGGTGGTTTCGGAGTGATAAGGTGAAGTTTAACGTTCGAAGGGCACGTGAAATTCCCACGGCCCGCGTAACCGTCGGTCAGACGTGTTATACAGTAATGTTAAGCCATAGCTAACATTAAGCCATAGCACATCTAATCTAAATGTGTAATTTAAATATGTAGTGCCTGTAAGTGTACAATGAACTGAACGTTCTGTTTCACTATTAAACTCTGAATCGACTAATTAAAATAACGGTTTCTCTGTTCAATTATGTAATAATTGTCTTATAATTAGTATCATGTGCTATACGGTGTTACGCCTAAAGGTATGTAATGTGCGTAACAAAAGCGCAGTTGTTTGCCGTGTTACTACTTCCACAGCCGTTACTCGCTGCGTAGCCACGAAATCTGTCAACCTCGGTACGTCCAGCTACATTGTTGTCATTGCAGCTGGAATTTTAGTCGAAAACTGTGGCTAATCCGTAGCCGCCCTTCACGTACACGCAGCCACATCGCTCCGGTCCGAGACGGTAATCCGCATTTGCCACTTAACTCACGCCGACGTTCTAGCGTCCAGCATGCACCACGGAGAAACGAACTGTCAGTCGCAGCCAACCGCAAATAGTGCGACAGCTCGACATTGCTCCACTACTGCGGGGATTTGCGTACAAAAATTGATTCTGCATTGGATTCACTGCCCCGTGGCGTTGGAGAGAGAGGTTTTGCCGGAAAACAAACGCGCCAAACGCAATCCGCGTAGGTCCAGTCCTCGTAGTCGTCGAAGCTAATTCGCCCCCTTTCGTAGTGAACTTCGGAACAGGACGAACCGTTGTTTGAGTGGGAGAAGCAGGCCGAGATTAAATGCAACGTTGGCGTGTTCCGCTGGCGTGTGCCGCTGGCGCACAAAATTGCACACAGCGTGCCAGCAACGGAACCTCTCGTTTGAGCGCGTCCACCGTTCATGGGGATTAGTTTGAGTGGTTTCAGATTTATCCATCCCTCTCGGTATAGCACAGAGTGCCGGAAGCGCCCGAAACCCGCCCAAACTATTTCCCTCGTCTGGTTTGTGAAAATATTAATTTTCCACATATTTCACCTGTACCACCGGTAGGACCCGCGCGAGCTCACAATCACGGACTGGTACAGGGACGGAATTTACAGCGGAGTTTGAGTGGAATTCCCGCATGCGGTTATATCTGCAACAATGTTACAACCTTCCCAATACGTAGTGGGGGCAGCTCGCTGGTAGAGCATTCCGATAAATATGAAAATGCAGCACAATGAAGGTTTCCCGTCGTGGGAATGGTGCGAGTAAAGCTAAACAAAAAAAAAAGCAAAAAGCTGGTACACCGAATTTGCCGTCGAGTTTGCCGTCGGTATATGCGGCATTCTCTGCTCCGCAGGATCAAAAGGAATACCCAAACCGGAGAATTTTTCTGCCATACTTTTTGTTTGTTTCGTTCGGTTAGCTCAATCAACCGGATATCGAACAGTGAGACGACCTTCAAACACAATGTATGCGATTACTAAAAAAAAGTATAAAGAGAAAGGAAAAATTAAACCTCGAGAGTAAGTACTGAAAGGAAGAGTAACTGGACCCACAGCGCCTGAACAACGCGCTGGTCTGTTTCGCTGGTTAAGCGCTGGTGCATCGAATATTCAGCCACTGCTGCCATCCGCAACCGCATATATTGCCCTTTGTATCCAACGCTGTTTGCAATTCTCACGGGAGGTTCTGCAACGGTTCAGGGTGGTGCGTCAGGGATACAAAACTCCACCCGCGTAATGGATGAGTAAATTGTTACATTTACTTCCTTCGTGTGTCCTCTATTTTCCCCCATTCCTTTCGCCATGAGCGAGGTTTTACATACAAAGTACGGGATGCGCATGCAATTGTCAAACGGGACCTGGGTGACCAAAACAGAGAGTGAAGCGAAAGCAAAAAATAAATGTTAAAGCTCCTCGGAACAGGGGTGAATATGTTTATTTTTTAAATTCCGGTCATGCCGCTATGCAGATTTTCCCGCCAGGATGGCTGGCGTTTGGGAATGGGAATACATTCCTCTTTGTCATAGTGCATTTACATTTACACTTGTTCATCATAAATTCAGCCTCAAATTGGATTACAACGCGCGCACGGGGAGCCTGCCGGACATTCCCTTGTTCGGCGTGTCGCGTGCTGCACCTGTGGGAGAGTGTGTGAGAGTTTCTTTTTTTTCTTCTTGCTTCCGGCTTTGCTCTTCCCTTCTGTACAATGCAACGCGAGCTGGTGGTGGAAATGGCACATTGGAACATCGCTTTGATTAATTTACAATTTTCACTCGCCAGTCAGATCCGGGGTGTCCAGGGGAATGGGATGGGCGCTGTCTGCTCCCTTACCGTACGGGTCGGGGATACTCCAGGGTTAGTTTATGGAAATTTATGCTCGAACTCGTTTTCGATGATTTCCCATTTTCTCCCCATCGTACAATGTTGCTCTCGTTCTGTGTAGCAAAAAATCCTATATCCTGTTTGCAGAATTGCAGTAAAACCAACGACTCGACTTCTCTACTCGTATGGAACAAAAGAACAAAACTGGTCAACGAACCGGTTGGTGCAAAATTAACTACCATTGCCCCCACTCGCCCGGCTTTTACAACCTGCCCGAGATTTTACTAGGCCGTGGTGTGGACCATTCTCGGCCCAAAAACTGCCACAACCTTTTTATTTCCGGCACAGCTGACAGGCTGTGGTGCGGCAACAATGTGTGCTAGATGCGCTGGCCATAAATCGGGTCACGCTGGCGCGGCAGCAACGGTCGCTCTAGTTGCCATTGGTTACCTGTGCGGCATTTTGGCACCGCTTCTCGGACACATTGTTGCGCTTCGTGCCTGTCGGGCAATGCTGGCGCTTACAGTGAGACGCTCGTAAACTTTTGGGACCGTAAAAGGTGGAGGTACCCGGGGCGCGCAGCACACCCTAATTACGCTCGCTTTTGTCCGTGCCCGGTCTTAAACACAGTTGCCCGAAAAATCCCCGCTCCGCGATTGATGGATGATTAAGCGTTTATGGTTTTATAGGCCTTTGCTTTGCTTTGCCTTTGGCCCGAGTAGACTGCAGGGCCGGGGGACACTGGGAGACTTCCGTCAAACGGCCCGAACGGTTCATGCTGCACTTAACGACTGCAACTAGCGACGGGTAAATACAAATTTGCGATATTACTACCGTCGACAAAGGCCAACAAGAGCAAGGGAAGGATTTGAAGCGCTGCCGAATGTTGAGATTTGTGTGGCGAAATAGTAGGGCAGAAGTTTTGACAGTTGAAACCCGCGACCGAGCCAGCCCTGGAACAAGTTCTCCGATTGCGCTCGCTGGGCTATAAATAATGGAGAATATTAAAAGGATGGCAAGGGAATATTCGTGCCTAATTACGAGAGCATTACTTTAATGACTTATTGCGCATTGCGACCTAGAACACTCACAGAGTTTGTGTTAGTGCCTTGGAAGAAACTCTGTACAGGAGGAAGCAGAATATCAAAAGATTGAAAAGACTATCATTTATAAAGAGTAGGACCTTAGAATACCGCGCAGATGTACTATGATTTCAATAACATCTGTGAATAAATAGAAAGACTACAGTTTTTTGAGAATTTTTTGAAGAAAGTCTAGACATAATTCAAAATACTGAACAGAACAAAAAAAAACTTTTGAAATAAAGCTCAAGATATTAACATAATAAGGAATCTTACTTTGAGTTCTTGAATATCCAGAAAATCATTAATATACTACATCGTTGTCGAAAATGTTGTCTTAATTTTCGAAAAAAACCCATGCATCACAGCTTACCTATTATGCTATATCCTATGGCTTACTTTGACTAATCTCCTAACATTTCCTTTTACTGTTCCTAGTTTCTTATAAACTGATGCAGGCATTCTTATTCCTCCCTCCAATCCCACTCTTGTATTACATCCACCAATGTTGCTGCACACCAATGTTGATATTTGTTCTACAGCTGTCAGTGTTTAATTGACGTAAAAATACCACACTTCGATGCAATATGTTAATGGCAAGCAGGTAACCCTCACAGCAAGACATCTTTGAGCAAACTTCGTTTCCGATTTTCCCTGCGTCCGAAAAATCTTTGCATGTCTTTGCAGGGTCTTCGGTCGCGTGGCTATTTCCGGCGATATTTATCACCTTCCGGACGTTATCCGAGAAACTCTGCTGAAAACCTTGCGCCTCAGACACCACAGGTTCGTAATCCCCTTTCGAGCGATAATTTGAGCTCAATGTGCCGTGCACTCCCTGCAGCTTCATGGTAGCAAGATGTTCGATCGCTCGCCCCAGGCATCTTCAGACTGTCCGCTTGGGGCATTGTGTGTATGTGTAGTGAATTTGTCACCTTGTTTCCAACGTTGAACGGTCCGGGAGAAAACAAATCCACAACCTGCTCGCTACCAAAACGAAAACGTCTTAAGACAAAGGTGACAAAAGACAACCCTTACACTGCCCCATGTTGCTTGTAAATTACCACCCTGTGGGTGGGTGGGTTAGGGCTGGAGGGGAGGGGATGGGGGTGTCGGCTTTTGACAATTTATTGGCAAAAACTTTGCACCACAGTGAAGATTGCTTGCACAATTTCCTTGGGAGCTTTAATTTATTCCCCCGGCATGCCGCGCGCGCACGGACCAAAACCGCAGCGCCCGTTCTGCCCGAATGGGTTGTGTAGCGACCGTGTCAAAGCGGCGAAGCATTTCGGCCCAAAAACATAGGTCGTCGTCGGGAATTTATCCTTTTGCGATGGCGTCCTCTCGACGCGTAACCTAAAACCGCCGCACCGCGTCACGGTTCGCCGCGTACCCGGACGACTCCCGCAGTCGCTGGGTTGGTGCTGGCAAACGGGTGCGATATCGCATATCGCGTATTGTTCGGCGCTTCCGAAAAATCCGATACAAAGTGCGCTCAGCAGCGTCTCGTCGACAACCAAATCTTCAAGTAGACGGAGCAGAACCCATTCCCCCGGCAAATTCTCTCTTCCGCCGGGATTTTCCCAACAACAACCAGCCAGACACACACTTTGCCCCGCCGGGACCGATAATTAACCGTTTCGAATGATTTGCCTGGGCTTGTCTTTCGCACAAACTTCACCGGGAGGAGGGGCGAATTTACATAACGCCAGGGCACAGGGACAGGGCAAGGAAAATTGCCGGATGGATTGAGCTGGTGGAAAATGCTGTTGTTGTTTCGCTGTCTGAGGGAGAGCAATACACAGCAACACCCTTTCTGCAAGGGCGCAACGGTCGTTAACAACAAGACGACGAGAAACCGACCTGCTCCACCTGTGTGTACTTCCAGAGCATTCGTCTAGAGCGATTCTCCAGACTTTACCACGCTCCAAACAGATCCAATTGCCACAAAAGCTTCAAACCTCTGGTTGCGGTTTTTTGGGCAAACGCCGGTACAGTTAAATGTGTTCCCGTACCAACTTCCCCCGTATTTGCACATGATTTCGACTACTACGAAGAACACCGACGCAGCAACAGTCTCTCCCTCCGTTTTAGGTCCTACCCCTAAGTGATCTATTTGCCTCGCTCGGGGCTGACCAAGAAACAATGTAACCATAATTTAATACAATTTCCCATCTTCGGCTGTGCTCGGTTCTGTTTTGGGGAGGTTGGGATTTCACCGGCCGCCAACTTCTGCTAGCACTAGGCCCAAGGCGTCCATTTCGCCCATTACCGCAGAGCCCTACCAAACGGTTTTCTAGGGTGAGTTAATGAATTGATTGCACTTAGTGGCGCGCCGAGAGGTCCGAAATCTCTCATCAACACCTCCTACCTTTCATTCCGCGGTGGCAAACCTAGGAAGCTGCATTTTCTGTGAGTCAACACTTGCTCTCGATAATAATTATCAATTCAATTAATTTGTCCCCACGCCGCTTCGGCCGCCGCTGCTGCCGGACCGTTGTTCGATGTGTTTTGAGACAATTCTGGAGCTGCGACGGCAATGGAAGGAACCTGCCAACGCTAATGGAAAACTTGGCACTCACCGGCTCACCAGCAATGGTTTTGATTTGCGAACAAATTAGTTTTGCATGTGCGTATGTGTGTGGTTGTGCCGTGGTCGCCACCTGATTGCGGATGAGTTAGTTTGGAGAATGGCGCCTGTCGGCGGAAGTAACGCTGGGGCAGACACATCGCTGGAGTGTAGGACGAATTCTGATGCGTTTTCTAAAAGAACAGCTTCTATGGTGGCGTACTAAAAGTTTGTAAAGTTTTCTTTATGTTTCCTCCCATTTACTGAAGATGTAACAGGAACTTAGGCCCGCTCTACAATAACTTGCAAATGGCGTGCTGATGTGTTTGAGGAGTTGGAAGATCAAAGCAGAAAATCCCCACCGGTAGGTTTAGCACCAAACACGAGGGCCGTTCTGGCTCCTACCTGCGCCTGACACTTGGACGACTTCCATCGCATGCGTTCGACAGCTGCGGAACCTGACGCCAACTTTTGCATTCAGCTTCTGGAAGGTGTTGCTCCCGATGCGATGAATTCTCACTTTCGAACGTGTTCCTCCTGTCGCCTGGTCGCATGACAAATTAACTTGAGAACATTATGGCGCACCCTCTTCCCTTCCTTTTCTCTCTACCTCACACACGCACATTTTCTGTAGCCTTGCCCTTGTCACACAATCAGATAGATGGAAAATACTTGTAACGACGCCCGTGTTCGGGGCGTGTTGGTAGATGAACAAGCACTATTGTACTGCGCGACACGACACCCATCCTTCCTGGCAGCGCTGTCGTTGTCACGCTGGGGCCCGGGATCATCGCCTTCCGGCTCCGGCCTTCCGTTCACGTGTGATGGAGATCCATTAGAATTGATAGGGAGAGTACACACACACACACGGACCTGACTAAGCGAAAGTGAAAAATTGGAAAATTGGTGACGATCGTCCGTGTACAAACGACGTTTAATTATTTTTGCTGTCACACTTGTCTGTTGAGATTTAAAATTCATTCAACACAATGATTGTGGGTGACTGTGTATGCGAGCGTATCTGTATGTGTCTTCTGGTCCTAACTTAACCTTAAAAATTCGTTCTCCCACCCTAGGCAAGGATGGGATGATGCCGTGAATGAAGATGCTGCTGCTTTTGTTTCCTGATGCTGGTGTTGTCTCGATAGGTCATCGATGGGATGGACGAGTGGAGGTGGTAGAAGAGCTGAATGTCAAAATGACGAGGTTTACTTTTATTGCACCATCTGGGATAATTGTACCTTTACACACACACGCACACATGCAAGCAGGATAGTGGTTAACCGGTCACCCGATTATGCTGGAGCGGGAGATGATAAGCTATTGTCAAGCCGGAGCAAAAAAGAGGATAATAAAATTGGCTTCCTTCCGTCTTCTTCGTCTTTCGACCGGAATACAAACATGCTTCTCCTTTCCTCCCTGGTCTAACCCCCGAACCGGGTACAGGTACCACTCTGGGCGTAAAACGCACGGCTACCCAAGCGAGAAACAGTAAAATTGGATCGTTTTTATTTTCGAATTAGAAGTCCTCCTCCTCCATCGTCGGGTACGGACTGTAATCCAAGCTCGGCACAAGGACAATTGCGCCCGGATGGCCAAACGATGGCTCGTAAAAAACCTAATAACGATTAAAAAATGCCACCAACCCCCAAACCAAACGAATCGTAGCCCTGAAGCCATTCGCTGTGGACTCGTCTTATCTTGCGCACTTCCATCCCTCGCCCCTCCCTCACTCAGTGGCAAGGAATTGGGATTGAATGCGATTTTTTTATTACCTTTTACGGTTCACCGTCAGATAATTACGCATGTGTGTGTTCCCGGGGGAGGGGGTGAGTGTCCGTCGCCGGTTGTAATGGCAGTCTTTCTCAAGTTTATGACGAGGTTTCCTTACAACTGTCCCTCCACCTCCCATTCGCTACCACTTGCCATAAAGAGTAGCGAATTGATTTCATGGTCGCTGCGCTGTATTGTTTGATGGGTTTCATTCGCTTGCCGCATCGAAGTCCATAAGAAAACGATAATGCTTCGCTTCATAAAATTGACCAGTGGTCCCGCCACCCTCTCCGGAAGACATCTCGCCTTTGAGTCTGGTAGGAAAAACTTCCTGCTTGCCGGAAAAAACTCCTCCCGGGGTGGTGGTTTTAGTCATTGTTCCTCAGGGCGGTTGCGTTGCGCCCCTGAGAGTTGTGGGACCGGAAAGACGTACGAACGTTGCGTCGCGGCATGCCGTGGTGACGCCGCTCATCATCATCGTCATCGGTGGAGATCAATGTTTTAATTACGGGCTCCGAATATCAATTAACGATATGCAGCCGGAAAGGCCCGAAAGAATGGCGGGCGCATCCGGCATCGTAAATTTCGTCCATCCGCGGAGCTCGTCAGCATCGCATCGTCGTCATCGTCGTTGTGCGCCGTTATGGGTTTATTTTTACTTCGCCATTGTGTATGGGACATTGTTGCTATTTGTTGGAAGGGAAAATCCTTGGAACACACCCAGCACCTCCGCCTTGCTTGGCTGGAGACGCTCTATATCCTCCCTAGCGACATGACTTTACGTGGGCATGGCTCGGATGACCAGGAGGATTTGCAAAGCTGCCAGTGCCGAATTTCCGAATGGAGCAATTGTGAAGCGCTTTACGACTGCCGGAGGTTGATGACGGGGAAGACGCTATATGGCGCTCTTTACAGTTGCCTCCATTATAGCCGGGGATTTTAGTAGTTACCTATTTTCGTAGGATCATTCGCAACCGTTCAACCAATAATCCGGCCCTTTACGGCTATCACCTTTGCGAGCCCTATGTGCGGCGATGATTGACGTGGGTGGGAGCACGCATCTTGATGGACGTCAATTAAATCATTTCATTACCGATCGGGATTTTATGAGCAAATGAGCTCCCGAGCTGCCTGTAAATTGAATGGCTCGGTTCTTATTGCCTCCGCCGCTGTCAATAAGACGTTTAGGTACAGTACCAGGCATTAATGTAGGAATTGGTCAGCAAAGGCAAGCACGACACCAAATGCCAAACTATTTACCCAAAATCATTAGAATCTTTCAACCAAAGCAAATACTCGTGTATGCATCGTCTCCCAAAAAGCAGGACTCTCTATGCTCTAACCTAAAAACCCGTGTTTACCCGGTGCGTTTACCGGACCTGGGGTCATTAAGCGATGGATATAAATGCGCACACTTCATCATCATCACCCATTTGCTCGAAACGCGATCCATCAAGGCTCTACGAAGCTAAATAACCGAAAGATTCTAAAAACTGCCAAGATCCGGCAAAGATGTAGCCAATGTCCGGTTTTTCGTTCAGCCGCATCGCCGGACAGTTGGAACAAAACGGACCTAAACAAAAAAACAGAAGAAAAAAAGCAGGATCCAGCGTTCCGAGCATATGCGTCTGGTTTTTTTCCTCTGTCGCGCTTTGTGCAAAAATCCTATCTACCAAACGGCTACCAGAAGCACACAATCAACAGAAAAAAATATTATTATCTATTTCCTACCAATGCTGCGCACCGCAACCGAGCTGGACCGACTTTTCTACGTCATTAAATTAAGTGAAAATCATTTGTCTTGCCTTCCGCATCCGCTCCCTTTGCCTTCTTTTGGATGGATCTTTTTTGTTGCTGCTCTCCGCTGTCTTGCCACCAGCAGCAGAAGCAATGGCATTCATGATCATCATCATCGACGTCATTTTTCCACGCGCTACGGCCCATTGCACTCGGTACGGGGTTCAGGTACTGGGCCGTGGTGGTGGTGATGGTCCACATTGCCACATGTCACTCAAGCGGGGTTTCAGGGGATCATTTTTTATCATTCATATGTGTGCAAACGTACATGTGAATTGATTGAGCAGGCATCCCTTCCCCTTGTCCCTTCCTCTAGCCAGTGACACCCTTTCCAAGTTCGCTGCAGAGCAGTCTCGTTTGGCTTCCCTATCGTTGGGAGTGGAATTATATCCTGGCGTTCGGGTTGAGTCATTCGTTTTTTTTTTATTTTTTTTTGTTTGCTCTGATACGCTTTTTCGATGGGTGGCGAGAGGGTGGTGAAATATTTCACTCTAAATCGCTTCACATTACCACGTCGATCCGGTTGATTCCGGTGCCAGAGCCAAGAGACAAATTTTCAACAATATTCAACCTAAACCAATGGCGGGGGTTAGGATGCGTTAGATGGATTTGATTATCTTCCAGCCATAAAGTAACCGATAAGAAAGTGGATCATTTTGCTTCGGGCCCTTTTTGAGTTTGTTTGTCCGGCAGTACTAAAGAGCGCGCAATATTGTACATCAATTAGTGCAATGCATTCTGCGCCAGTAACAATCTAGAACTAGAATAGTGATGTAGGCTGAGAGAAATGAATAGGAAGACGAAGGGAGAGAAGAGAAAGAACATTCAACTCGGTTGAAAATGAAAAATACATAAAAAATCTTCTGCACGCAAATAGACTACCCGAGCCACCGGGCTATTATGTAGCTTGCGCCTGAATGTATGCAACAACGTTGGAAAAAAGGAAGTAAAATGACAAAGAATATCCCCCACCCCTCCAAACACACACACATACACACTTGCAGGGAATAAAAACCGGTTCACAGAGACCATTTAACGACTCAGGAATAAATCATCCAATTGTTAGCGGACTATCTCATATGTGTGTGCACCACTTTCCCTCGCTTCCCGGCACACACGGACACACAAGTTCGCTAGTCGCTTCGCCTGCCTTTTCAGCGCAAACCCCGAGAGTTATAAATGATGCATCGCTTAATCATGTTCAGCATAATTGATATAATTATGCGGCACGGCAAAGTGAATCAGATCGTCGCTTTTGATTTGCTACCCCCGCGTACGTGGAAGGGAAACGAGTGAAATGGGGAACAAGTTCTTTGCAGCACGTAAAAACTCGATAAGGCTGACCCTTATCCGCGCGTTCACGAGAAAGGGAATGGTCGGGTGATTGTCGACGCGCGTACATTGAAATCGGTCCTATCGGACCCAAACCTGCGAATGTGGGTGGGGACCCAAACCCACGGGTGGGGAGCCGGATGCGGTTTTGCATGAGAGCGTTGGCACAGATAAATAGTGGAATCCTCTCTGGCCCGGGCTGGCCCCGAACTATTGTTCCTATTATTTTATTCTCCTGCCGGGAGTCCCTTTTTATTCTTCTCTTCCACTTGCGAAGATACTGAACAAAAGGATGCTTTTTCCGCTGCTCCCGAGGGGGGATTTGGGAAAATGAGGCATGTCAACATGTGGAACATATTCTAAAAAGAAAAAATAGTAGACGTAAGAAGCGGAGACACGCCACACAAATCATCCTGCTGCTCTGTGTGTCCGTGTGTGTAAGCTTCCGGAACACTGAAATGCGGACACATGTAAGAGAGGGAAAGGGGATGAGGGCGAGGTAATGAATGTCCTCACTCTATCATGTGTCGCACATGAGAACCCTGTTCCTCACACAGCTCTTCTTCTGTACCAGATAGAGAGATTGAGCTGGATTGGTCCTTCGAACCGGATTCGAAACGTGTTTCTCAACTATAGAGCTGCCACACATTAAATCACCAAAACTGCGTCAACTGGCGATGAAAACTCGGTTCTCAACACCATATCTAACCCTACTCCTCCATTCTCCCCATCCACTTCCTGGAAATGCCACGAAATGGTGACGTTATTAGAGTAATTAAAATCGATTCCCGCGCCTTGCGTGGCGCGCGAAAATGGTGGTACTAAATTTACTGCTGAATTTACTGTGCCTTTCGTGTCGATAATCTGTTTCACCGTTAGCTGGGCAAGTAGGAAGTGGAGGAGGGCGTACCGTTTACCATTGAGCTCTAGAGGTAGCCGGTCAAACAGGGGGTAAAGGCAGAAAAGAGAAGGTGTGTTTTAATGGCAATCATCAGCACCACCAAATAGGTAGCGGGGGTGTTGGTGTGAGAGAGCAGCAAGTAGCAAGTAGTCGAGTTGCTTGATGATGCTCATAAAACAAAAAGAGGCCGGCAATAAAATTGTATAGTAATTAGTTACGGCAAATCCCGCACACCCATCGTGACGGAGGAGGGACTGTGTGGTTCGCCATAAAGTTCGCCTGGCTCGACAATGTGTGTACGCGCCTTTTAACGGTGTGTCATTTTCCGCTGCTTGGGCGGTGTAGGTGTGTGTGTGTGCGTTGGGGGGAGGGGATATTTTAAAACGAGACTTAATAAAGTATTTATCGTTACGTGAAATGGCGTGGAGGAGGAGGGATGGCGAGCGCAACTACGCACTTACAAGCATACTAATACATTAATCGGGAGGTGGTACGTCGTTGGAGAGTCCCGGCCCACAGTAGAATTCAATCTGGGGATTATAAACGCTCGCTAAGTAGAGGTACTTTCATTTTAGCGAACACGGCTGAACAGTAATCGAAATGTAAATCCTTCTCAAATCGCACACAGCGGAGCGTTCCTTTTACTATTGTTTTGCTTCCTTTCTTTGCTTGTGTTGGCAAAACGGGCTCACAAGATGAGTGAAATTTCGAAAAAAAAATGTAATATCTATTCACCACCACATCAAACGACACTGTACAACAGGTTGACTGTCATTTCATTACCCAGATGGATCGTTCATTGTACTGCAGTTCGACGCATGACGCATTCTGTCTTTGATTTTACGTTTGTTTTGCTTTCAATGTGTTTTTTTTTATCCGAGACGTCCTTCTGCCGAGCGATATCATATTCATCATACTTCGATGAATTATTATTCACCTTTCCCTGTGCGCTCCATTTTCTGCCCTATTTAATGCGTTATGAATTTCCATTTCGTCAACTTGCGTCCGTCTTAAAAATGGATACCTATTTTTGTGCGACACAAATCATTCACGAGGATGGATCGAGCGCGCGAGAGGTGGCGCCCTTGCCATCCGCACGGTTACCAGAGCAGTTTCAACAAGTTGGCAACAGTAAAAGCCCCAAGCGAGAAGCACAAATCAACAAACAGCGCAGCAGATTCTTTGTTTCCTTTGATACCTCGCGATTTTTTCTTGGTTGTGTTTGCCTTACAATCTTCGCATTTCCATTTCGGGATTTGTTTGTGCGGCTCAATGCTATCGGTGCGCCATTTAAAATGCACAAAGAGCTACCGAAGAGTAAAGACCGGATTAAACCTCCCATCTTTCCGAGTGCCGTTCGGTTTTCTTTGGCGCTGTTTTAGGGATAGAGCATCGACAAGAAAAAAATAGAAACCGCAACTGTAATTTAAACTCGCGCACTTTATAGCCTGCTATCCCTGTGCCCGCGTTTTGCCAGCCGTCGTGAAATGCCGGCCGCAACATCGTCATAAAAATCCGATTTATTAGAAATTACAACACTTCCAGCCACCCGTATCGGCTGGGCCGTCGCTGTGACACTCGATCGAGCCTTTGATGATTCGAGGGTTTGGGTGCGTCGGCTATATGTATATAATATATATGTTTGCTTCTGCTGCACCGTCACTTCAATGCAGGCGCGGCAGTTTGTAATCAAGCAAATAAAAAAAGCGCGCTCGTCTACCACTTACAGCGCTACGCTTCTCTTTGCCCCGCGGTGAAACGATGTGAGTTCGCGCTTTCCAATTTCCATTTAAATCACTTTTTTTATGAGCTTCGCCGGCAACAGGACAACAACAGCTCGGGAGGAACGGGTAACGCGAATAGCGAGTTTTATGTCTTCTTTGAAGTGGAGCGCTAAGCGCCCTCGTAGGTACAAGCTTGGGCGATGCTCTGTGCAGTGATTGCTCGTTCCGCAGTTGGGAACTTTAACTATTTTTAATTTTTGCATTTTCATATAAAAAGGGTAGTATGCTTTTTGCATTATGGCATAAACAAAAAATCTTTTATTTAAATTTAAATTATGTGATTGACAGTACACATGCTAGCACAACACTGCCTAACCGCTGTCAACTGGATTGCTCTATCGGGCACACACCATCTCGATGGGAAAATAACCAAACGCGAAAAAAAAACAAAACCTTTGCAAACAAATCAAAACCAACGTGGCCATTTTGCCAGGTCCGGGTCGTAAAAGTTAGGTTGGTTGTGTGCCCGACAAGATATGCTGTCTACCGCTACCCGATACCAAAAAAGGGCCATTAAAATCGTCCCGCAGAAAAAAAAGGCAACAATCCTCCCGAAAGCACATAACGCAACCATCCAATCACTCAACCATAATTAAAACATTAAATTTCTACACCAATAAAAACCGCCCGCACCCGCGCCTCAGCCGTGGAACCTAATCCCCCGGTGCGTACCGGGTATTAACTTCCTTTTCGGCAGGCAATCGGGATCAATTTCGCATTCGCGCGCGCCGGAACAGTCGAATGGCAGATGAAAAAACTATAAAAATCAGCCGCGCGGGTACGGCCAAACCGTAAGGAGATGAATATAATCTTTTTATCCGTGCCGGAGCGAACCGGAGGGTGAGAAATGGAATCGGCTGGAATGGGTGTCCCGGCTTCGTCGCTAAGGTTGCGGATCTAGTGTCAAGGAGTTGAGCAACCGTGCAACAACTCCGTTAGCAATAGCAGTAGAACCATACCGCCTAAGCGGCTAAAGGAAATGACAACGCACATCTGTAAGGTATGCAATTTGCACCACAAAGGTAACCTTTTTAAATACGCTCTTAGTCTTCTTTCTCTTAAATTATATCTAAACAAAACTTTGTTCACTTAGCAAACAAAAAAAAAAAAACATCAACCATTACCCTGAATTTGCAAATTGAACACCACGCTCGCCTACCATACATCGTCTATCCCCGTGCGCAGTCTATGCGTAGCAATTACAGCTGTGGCCCGCATAGTCGACGGCAAATAATTTATTACTCCCTCTGCTCCGCTATGGGTTACACTTACACCTAGCAAAAATGAGACTGGTGATGAAAAAAATGTAACAGCAATCAGGCGACGTCCTGCGGATGCAAACTGAGCTTGGATCCGCGAGCTGGAAGAATTGGTCGCTTGATTGAAGCCGCGTGACGATGGTAACGCCATCCAACTGCCACAGAGTTGGGTAGATTTACAACACCGGCGTCTATTGCACTCCTTCCGTAGATGTTCCTACGTCTGTAAGCATCATTTCATTTTGGGTAGGATTGTATGTATGTCTGGTTCTGGCCGGCAGAAGGGATGTTTAGCCTGTTGCATCCGAGCCTGCTGATAAGCTGATAGTAACTAAGATCTGCCAATCTGGAATCTAAGACCACGGTGGAATACAATGTACGTTGGAGGTTACGATCGCATTCCTCTAGCACTGAAAAGCACCGCAACGCTGTCTAATGGATGAAGAATTGCCCTCCAATATCGTTAACATGACTTACACCAAATCCAACATCCCGAAAAACACGTGCACCCGTCGGCGATACACCTCTCTGCCGTTATCGCTTCTGACAGCGTCGTGATCGCCGGAGTCGGAGTAATAATTTAAGTCCCCTCACCAGCGCCCTGCCTGCTCGCTAATGACTTTAAGCCAGCTCGACCAGCAACAACTCAAGCGCTCCGATAGTCGCTCATCTGCAGCATTCCGATGGAACCCCTCCTCCGAGATCCATCATCGGCGATGAGCAGCATCAAACCCCTCGACCGCGACCGAACCGGATGTTGGTGGATATGGCGCGTGCTACCGATCAGTGAGCTATTTTCGAACGCGCATCCCGCTCCGCTTCCCAAATCAATTCTCGCTCGCGAGGATAAATCATACGTCGACGTGGAACACGTGGTGGTGCAACGCCTTCCCTTTGGAACGGCAATATAATTACAAAAACATCTTGTCCGACCTCGCGCTGTCACCTACAGCGTTGGCGGTGACGGCGTGTTTGCAGCATTTCCAGTAAAGCGGGCGGAAAATTAATAGCAACCAAACTAGCCGCGAAGAATGGCCCCGCGGCAGCGCATGTTGCGCACGGGGTGGTATTAGGATCTCCAGCAAGGCGAAGATCACGTCCCCAGGATCGTTTGCGCGTCGTGGGTGTCAACGTGCGCCCACGTGTGCTTACGGGATGGTGGAAGCAATTTGAATGTTAATTAATTTACTTCCACTTAACCTCAAAACCGTACGCGAATACAACGAAGGCCAACACCGGAGGGTTGTCGGCGCAGTTCCGCAGTAATGGTTTGACATCGTGTCGCCGCAGTCTTGCATGCTCGTGCGGGAGCACACATCGCACAGCTGCCGTACGGGGTACTTCACGGCACTTCGTGCGATCATAATTGAGATGACACTATCGTACGTGTGTATCCTGCTGTAGGTGGGGGAGAGCATATCTGTTCGCATGTCAATGGGGGCGAAACGCAGGGAGATTTATGAAAGTCCCTGCCCATACCATACGGATCCGCCAGATAAACATCTTCGTCGACGTATACGCCCCCACCACCAGGAAACATTCAAATTTAGGTGACGTTAATCGCCCGCGCTTGACCAACGCGTCTAGCACCGCCCAGCAGTTTTTGTTCAGCTCCCTCTTTCCCGGTGCGTCGTTTCTGAGTGATGTTTTCATTTTGCGCGATGGCGAGTAGGCGATTATGATTTTTCAAATATGCGTTTTTAATTGCCATGCTACATGCATGCTTGCCCCTGTGGTCCGTGTGTGTTCATGTCTTTACTCGCTTCGTTCGCTTTGGCCGTGGACATCCAACAAACGAGGAGGAAAAAGTTTGTCACCACCACGGTTAGCGCGCCCCGGGAATGGTTCAACCAGGCGCGCGAAAGGTTCAACCCTCGAAACCACACATCTCCTTTGTGATGGTAAATTAAAACATAAACAGAAACAAAAACATAAAAAAAACAATTCCCATCATGAGCACGCTGTGACGCTGTTGAAGCTGTTGAATTAATTTGCTGTTCCTCCTGCAAGACCTTTGACGATGCGGTGGCATTTTAAATGCAGTTAATGATCGCGTAAGCACGAGAGCGTCGGTCAAATCGACCCGTCGCCGGGGACGATACGCAGCTCAACGCTCCAGCTGTTGATCCGTTCTGGTTGGGTGGCTAGATGCCGCGATGATCATTTGTTGTGGAGGGTTTTTTTATGTTAAGAAATTGCAGAGTAGAATAGTAGCACGATTGATGCTCCACTCAATCTGCGCATCCGGTTCGAAGGACCAAAATCATAACTTTACTTTATGTCGTTAAATTCTATATTTGGTTTGCATGTGGTTTCTAAGCCTTCTAAACACAAGTGTCCAATCCATTTAATACTAGAAGCGTCATATCAATTGTCAATTAAAAAAACACAATGACCTGGTAGAGCTGATCCGGTTCGAAGGACCAAACGCGATCAAATGACCACCATTATTCTTTGTTGTACAAGATTTTTCCCACTTTCTGCTTTCGGGCTGGTGTTTGTTCGCACAGCGCTTATCGTTTTCTAATTTGTTACCCACCGTGCCTACAAACGACCCAACACACAGAAACAATGAATAAATCATGATAGAACAAAGTGCAATTAGACACCGGGAAAGGACATCAACGATCCCTTCCCCGGGTGCTGCTTTACCGTTTCGTTCGTCCGGGTTTTTTGCTGTTGTTGTTGTTGTTTGTGGGGGTGCTATTTCACCACTGATACGTGCATCACTTTTCCTCCCCCCTGTCTTAAGGGAGCTGCCTCGCCCCCTGCCCTAGCTCGTGTCACTTCATTTTTATTGCCGCCATCGTCCAACGTTATCGTGTGTTTGTTATGCATATATTTGTCGACGATTGAGTTTCGATTGCCAGTTGCACACACCGCTTTGCGGTCGGTTGATTTTTCCACCCCTTAGCTCATCATTCCCTCGCGTGGCAGGAGAATTGTTTTTAGTGAAATTAAAAAGCATTCATTACCCTTAGATGACGAGGTGGTCTGGTGATGTGTGGCGGCTGATAGTGGTGCGGTTTGGTAGAATGAAAAAAACGAGTAAGTCATTAAACATTTTCTCCACCGCTAGCATCTTGCTCTGAACTGCCTTTCCCTTCATTGCATCCTAACCTTCCTACTCCCGCTGTGAGTTCGTGGGCATATTTAGATGGTGTCTTTATGCTCAACAATTTCCGTACCAGGCTGTCGCATCATCGATGGCATGATCGCTCGGTTATGTGTCTTTCGCATCATTTAGACATTTGTATTGTGTACATGTGTGTTTTTTTGCTCTGTTTTTAGTAAGCTTGATTGTTTGGTGTTTTTTTGCTGCTGCTTTAATGGTTTATTTCATTTTCACTCTCCGCGCTCGGATATAGAGAGGGTGAGCGTTGAAGGACTTTCAGCTGACACTCATACGCCGCCCGCCGATGCGGGTAATTTGTTCGGTGCATTCCCGGAAAGCATCATTTTCATAATCACATTCCTAGTGTTGTGATGTGTTTTACTGCGGGGTTCATGTTTTTTTTTTTATTCGTGTGTTGTCCTTTGTTCGATTTCATTTAGCTCGCGCGCGTTTGTCCCTGCGTGCGTCAATTTGCTTTATTTATTGTTTCATTTTGGGTTGTGTTGTCCTGTTTAACTTTGTGACGTGTTTTTTTTTTTGCGAACCGACTTTGCCTCGGAAAAAAGTACCGAGCAGTTTTCCCTTCATAGAATACTGTCGTGCCCCGTATGCGCGTTTGGGGAAAATTAATCGACCAATGCGTGTATATCGTTACCTTTTTAATGGCATTTACTTGGTCTTGGGTTTTTTTTTATATATGCAAGATTTTTTTTCTTCTCAATTTCAAAACCATTCCTGCTGGTAGCATTAATGGTAGAATTCTAGACCAGATCGATCGTAATTTGTTGAATCTTTTTTTATGCACCACGGAAGAAAAAAACAAATATGTATTTAGGTGCGCTAATGTTCTTCGGTTTTGATAACAAAAAAATCGACCAGCAATAAACAGGAAATTGTAACGATTAATATGGCTTGAAAGTAAACAGATTGGCGTAATAGGTTTGTTCATTTTACGCTAATGCAGTTTTGGTTATGGTCATTACTTTTTCCTTTCCAACTTAAATTGCTCCCAGCCAGGTGATGGCATTCTCGTATCTCGTACATTGTTTCTTGATTAATCTATACCAATCCGCAAACTGTTGGGAGCTTCTTGTTCGTACGGGTACGAGTAATATGCAGACTGAATTTATTCTGTTACGTAGCTACACAACTGTACCAAAGCCTGCTATATGGTTTCCGAACAAGCAAGGTTGCTATGATCTACAACAAAAACTAGTAGACTTAATTCCTTTACAATTCCCCCAAAACATTATCTCGCGTCTTAAGCAGGCCTTCCTTAAAACTTAACTGTTTGCTTTTCGGAAAAAAAACCAAAAACAAAAATAAACAATTTGCCTTTCATCTCTATCGAGAACCACAGCCGATAAAACGATCGGTGTACACCGATACAGACGCTCCTGCTCCTGCTCTCGGTTGATTGGAATGCAGTCGGAAAAACGTCTTAAGACAATTTTCCGATCCCTTCCTGTCTCTCCTGGTGCCCGTTGCGGTGTTAGAAGTTTTGATTGATTTCGCACACAAACCGCTCCAGATTTCGGTCACCTCCAACTATTCGCTCCGGTGCACATTCACTTTCGGTCTTTGGAAATTTTGGAGCGCTGGTGCTGCTGTCAAGAGCAGCGAAGGTAACTCGAGCGACATTCGGGGCGAGGTTTTTAATTAAACATTGACGCCTGCACGGGCATTCGTTTGATGTTTTCTTCGTTAAGACCTTTGAGTATCCTGTACGGTGCTCAGGCAAGGAGGTGAATCAGGCAAATCAGTAGTTTCTTTACATACCTGAACTTTGTTTGGTGATTGATTTTAACTGGAGTTGGGGAAGGGGTTCATTATTTTTAACCTTTATCGGTGTAAAACATTACCGAACCGATAGCCCCTTTGCGTGGAAAACCTTTAAAATTCGATTTTGGGCAAATGATTGCATACCTTTGGGCGGTTAAAATCTATGTACAACACACCAACGCAATCCAACTAAACAGTATGAAATCGACAATACAAAACTCCAACATTTATACAATTTGTCAGACAAAAGACAATTCTCTTAGTGAATACACCGAGGAGAGAGAAAAATAAAACAAGCTGTCACTTTTTAGTCCCTTTTGATGTGCACACTTTGAAGTGACAGGCGGTGCGACAGGAACGAATGCAGAACGGCGCTCGCTGTCGGTGTCGGAAAATGTCGGCTCGCCGCCTCGCCAGCAAACCATGACCAGCAGAGCGGATTACTTGATTTGCTTGGCGACGGTTGCGCAACCAGAAGATGTGAGCCGATGAACGTGTTCACGGTGGCTGCTTTTCAACCGGGTGAATCGAAATAGTTTCTCTACCAAAATTTAAATTCGCCTTCAGCGAGCCCTAGGCGGCATAACAAACGGCAGCAGCTTTTGTCGGAGGAGCTCACCGACAACTGTCAAAAGTAATCACGTTAAGTAATCAACTAATTTTCTGCAGCACATTTTCATGATCACATTCTAATCACTCTGTCAAAAAAAAAAAAGACCTCATCAGTTGTACCAAAATACCAGGGTAGCAAACATACGATTAGGCAGGCACTGCCATCTTAATTCACCATTCCATTGCACGGTAGCGAAGAATCTAATCCCAAATTTCAATTTAGGGGAAAGACAGAAATTACAATACCCTTTTAATGGGGGGGGGGGGTTTGTTTTCCCAAACCTTAAGGAATTTCTTTGGAAATAGTTCTTCCAACCCCATTCAACAGCGTAAGGAATCGGTCTTTGCTTTCCCTTCCCTGTACCGTAGGGGATTTATTTTTCCCGCCCAAGCCTGTATGCAACACACGGGACTAAGTCGTTGGACAGAGAATCGCTTTGTTTGAAAGTCAAATTCTTCGCCAATTACTTCGTTACTACATACATATTCTGGGACAAGGAGAAGCACAGCAAACGGTCTCACACTAAATTCCACCAATAATCACCCCTGCTGTTCTGGGGGTTTGCGTCCAACAATTTTGGGAATTTCAAAACCTATCTCTCTCTCTCTCTCTCTCTCTCTCTCTCTCTCTCTCTCTCTCTCTCTCTCTGCCAGCAAGTGGTTCCGGTTGTCTGCTTCAATTCGTCAAAAGGCCCCATCACCCCCCTGGAATCAATCGCAATCGGGTTGCAAAGGAAGCAAGCGAAAATCAATCATCGGCGCCACTAATAACCCTTCGGTGTCGCAAGCGGCTTTGTCACAGCGAACCCTTAACCACATTCTCGATAATGGGAAACTGTACTCTCAGCGACAGGACCTCACCAACCCCACGATGGCGCAACGAATTGCCAACGGTTGCGTGTGCGTGAATGTGGCGTGGCCTTCGGAACGATGTGCCTGTGTGACTGTACCAGCAAAGCGGACGGCCGAATGGTCCGCCGTTGCCGATTCGCCACGGTTGTCGTGTTGCCTGTGCACCGTGATTGAGATAGATCGGGCGATGGGCAAATAAATGGTTTCTACAAGAAGTGCGCCCGTGTGGGAAAGCGTCGTTCAATCGGCAACCCGCAACCGAAGCCGAAGCGAATCCTTTTTTCTTTTTGCTCGTTTGTTATAATCCTTCGCCTTGCTGGTTGTGCTGGAAGCAGTGTACTGAAGTAAATAGAAAATGAAACATTATCCTGGTATGGTGGTGTGGTTGGGGTGCAACGGTGACAAATGGGGTAACATTTAAAAGTGACATCGATTGACAAATAAATCGATGCAGTGAAGAGGATCCTCCGATTATGAGTGTCGCATTTATCAATCGCTTAGTTTATTTTCAATATGATGATAGTAGCAATTAATTAATCGGCCCTTAAGGGTTAACTTTCGACCAACAAACGCTCGGAGTCGGAAAGTGTCTTTCACTTTCCGTCCAACACCTAACTGCATGCCGACAAAGGACACAGCAAACGGAAACACATGCCCGACAGACATCTTGACACCCTAATCGCTCTCGCACGGGCCGGTGAAATGTACCATCACCATCATTTTTCACGGGGCGTGTGACGAAGTTATTTTAAATTCAACGGCTATCCGCCGCAACGCACACGCCTCCCTAATTAATCTCAGCCCCGGGTGGGAGAAGTTGTGCCGACGTGCAACCCACACGGACAACACCGAAACCACTCAAACTCACTCCTCACCAGCCACCCCCAAACCTCACTTTAACCTCAGCGAGCGAAACAAAAGATTCGCACTCTCGGCGCGATGGCGCGACGCGCATCATCATCGGCTGCGCTTCCGGTATTCATTAACCATTTCGGGGTTTTCCTTTATGCTGCTACTGCGAGCGGGACACGCTTCCGGTCGGGTGCGTCCGATCATCAATCACCCCGGCGGCCACGGGCGCTGGCCGGCCGGACAACACACTCCTGCGCGCGTGGAGAATAGGTGGGGACGGGGTTGCCCCCGTGGGACATTGTCGAGTGTTTGGTGATTAATTTCGATTTGGATTTTGATTCTGCTTCTGGTGCGGAAGAACAGAAGAAACCAAAGCGCGATCTACCACGCTTTCGCTCGGCAAATGTGAGAAATTGGAGTGCGTGATTGTAGACAGCAACACGATGGCTAACAACAAGGGCCAACGGGTGTATCGATACGATTTATTTTGTCAGTTTTGTTGAAAATATTAACGTAGCGAACAACTATAATGTTCATTTAAAACGGAATTGGTCACTTAATTTGGTGTATTCGCTTTTTAATGCTTTTTTTATTTATTATAATTTTGTACTCGCAAAATCGTGTCTTAAATATGCTTAAAAATGTAGATTTTTATATTTTAAAGAACCGAACCGCTTTTGTCACCTCCGAAAGCATCACTTGGTGTAAAGCAGCGGTTGGCAATCTTTTGAGGCCAAGGGCCAAATTTTGTTATTGATCGAGAGCCGCGGGCCAGAAAATTGTTTTTTTTTAATTATTGCGCTTAAATTACTACGTTATACAATTTTAGTAACAAATTAATTTGTTATTGATATCAAGCAATGCGATTTGTATTATTGATGTTTTTCTGTAATCATATCATTCAAGCATGGTACCAAAAAGATAATACCTACTTTAAAAACTAATCGTTATGTTTAATCATTTGAGGAACGGCAAAAGAGGGGCAAAAGTGTGATCAGTCAAAAAATAACAAAGCAAGAGCAATATCGCTTCTTGATGATTCTTAACGGCTGTAAAATTATCGAGGCAATTGTGTATTTAATAATTATCAATATTCATTATGGATAAGTAATGCCATGTCAAAAAAATTGATAACTGATTCCTTAAGAAAAAGCAATTTGTTGCTGTTTACGAGTACATCGATTGCCAGTGTGGAATCATCGTTCTCGTTAAAACAACAGGCTTTTGTTTTTAAATTTTCGGTTTTGCTTTCAAATACGATCGAAAATATCCCTAAAATAGATAAAAAGAAATCCAACTAATTTTTGTGAATTTAAGAATACGATACCATAGATCGGAATGAGCTATGGAACACCATGCAGCAGTTCGGATTCTTTGGGAAGTTTTCGGAATCGTTCAAATCTCACCGGAGTCTGAGGCAAGGGGACGGAGTCTCCTGTTTGCTGTTCAACATCGCTCTGGAAGGTGTCATGCGAAACGCGGGCCTCGACATCCGGGGCACGATTTTCACCCGATCTCTCCAATTCCTTGGCTTCGCGGATGACATCGACATCATCGGACGTACAACTGCGGCGGTGTGCGAAGCGTACATCCGACTGAAACGCGAGGCCGAGAGAATTGGATTGAGGATCAATGCGACGAAGACAAAGTACCTGCTTGCCGGGGGCTCTGACCGTGATAGAACCCGACTCGGAAGTAGAGTATCAACTGACGGCGACGATCTCGAGGTGGTAGAGGAGTTCTGCTACCTTGCTACGATCGTTACTTCGGACAGCAACGTAAGCAGCGAAATCCGAAAGCGCATTGTTCATTGGGCTCCACAAACTGCTGTGATCCAGAAGACTCCAGCAACACACGAAATGTGCCATATATCGCACACTGATTCGTCCGGTAGTCCTCTATGGGTACGAGTCTTGGACTATGCTAACGGAGGACGCCAATGCACTCGCCATTTTCGAACGGCGGGTTCTAATGACTATCTTTGGTGGTGTGTGCGAGTAGGGAAGGTGGAGAAGGAGGATGGTGGAGAAGGAGGAGGACCACGAGCTAGCTGAGCTGTTTGGCGGTGCTGATATCCTGACGGTCATCAAAGCCGGAAGGATACGATGGCTGGGGCACATGATGAGGATGCCGGACTCATGCCCCACCAGGAAGGTGCTCGTCAGCGACCCGTTTGGCACGAGGCGTAGAGGAGCACAGCGAGATCGTTGGCTGGATCAGGTGGAGTCAAACCTGTCGTAGATCGGAAACAGCCATGGTTGGAGAACTGCAGCCCAGGACCGAGATTCCTAGAAACGGATTGGCGACCTGGCCATGTCTACTAGACGTGCTCGTACATGAGCAGGCCAAGAAGAAGAAAGAAGAAATAGCAGAAAAAATACTATCGGGAAAAAAATATGGAGCTATTTCACTACACCTAAAACATGTATATCTAAAATTTTGTATTGCCTATATTGCGTTGACGAAGTCAAATACTCTTCCATGGCAAAGTCGCATGCAAAACTTGAAATAAATTTATTGCAACCAGTCTTAATCTCAAGATCTCTATAGTACATAGTATTAAACTGTATAGAGTACGATAATATAAAATATTGCGCAAAAGATCTTCAGTAATTTGTAACCAAATAGTTTCTTCCAATCTTTCGCGGGCCGGATTGAATGTTGCGGCGGGCCGAGCTTTGCCGACCGCTGGTATAAAGTATCCCAACAAAAAATGTTTATTATTTTGGCGCAAAAACTTAGTCTTTCGAACAGGGATTCTTGAGGGATGCTTAAAAAAACAGCACTGCGTGGCCTTCTCATTATCCTGCAGTTTGTAAACTGATACTTTCCCTCCAAACCCTTGCACCATGGTTGTTATTGTTTTTTTAAAGTTATTATCGCTTCACACCAAACACGCTTCCTTAAATGAGTGTAGAATTGAAATTAATTCACTTCCCTCGGCGTGACGGCTTTTAGATCCTTGAGTGGCGATAAAAAAAACACACACTACTCCGAGGCGTTCCAAGGGGGTTGGCGGATCCTCCTTGTCACGGTCAGCGCCAGCGTCGGAGCAATCCGCGTGGAAGGTATTAAATTTTCCCTCACCCCGTTCGCGCTGCGTCAATTATGAATTTTTCCAAATATTAATAACCAGCATCATTTTGCGCACCGGAATTACGCACACACACACACACGGACAAATGGTTCCAACTGCAAACCAAAGCGAAGCGGCCGAGCAGAAGGTTGGCGCGGGCGCGTATGGCGCGTGCGTGCGCACACTCACGCACGCAACAACGCTGTTCTCGCATGCTTACGAAAACAAGCCGCTAATTACCCCGGGGCCCGCGGGTGACGCGATGATCCAATTCAAATGCAAATGCAACCGAGCCAAAAGCCCAAAGAGCAAAAAAGAGAGGAAGCCAAGAGTGCGATGGGTTGGGCGAGCGAACGAGCGCGCGCGCTTAACGTAATAAATAAAATATGCGTAATTTTCGGCCCACTGTCCCCCTTCCAGCACAGTTTGTTTTTTTTTTATTTGTTGCTGGTTTGCATGACATACACACACACACAGAAAACAGGGACGCATATGTTCGGGTGGGAATCCTTCTAACTCGCTGATTTATTACACCTCTCATCCCTGTTTCCAAGTGGTTCAATATTGGCATCGATCGATGAGCAATAATTAACCCATCCCTTCTCGGCACGCTATTTTTACGCAACACGTACAGCAATCAAGCAGGCTATAAAAGGCGATCTAAAATACTCATTCGCCAGCACGATCATTCGGTGAAAGCGGGCAAAGGGAGCAAATTTATTAACAACGGATGCGGTATGTTAATGCAAATTAGGTGCAGAAATTTGCAATATGGTGCATCTACCTTTTTAGCGCTTGAACCGTAAACAATTGCGCTTCAACCGCTTTGCTGCAACATGTGGCAGGCCTTTGGATGCAATTAATCCCCTTGGGAGATCAGGACGGAGTTTGATAGCCATAGTTTGTTAGAGGGTTGGGCACGTATCAAATCCTAACGCTTTTAAAGATCGAGATTGATTTTTATTTATATATTGATGAAAACTATTGGTTGTAATATTTGAGCTTCAATTTGATGTAAGAAGCGTGAACCTTCTGTCAGTTTGCAATTATATATGTATGTAGAAGAGACCTCCGAAATACGACTGTATTAGGGGCTGGAAAAAAGGACCCAAAGCAAAGTGTAAGTCGAAAAAGTAATTTGTCGAATATCTGCCAATACATAGGTTATGACCGAAGTTGAATAAGAAATAAGCTATGATATTATAATAACTATTATAACCCTGTATCGAAAAAAAATCATATTCCAGGCAACTGGGCTACCCGGTTAGCCAGTGACTTTGAGGTCTTACAGGGGTTTCCAAGTCATTATTGAATATAAACGTTGTAATTCACTGAGTGCATAATGTTATTCCGGGTGGTCCCGTGGTATAGTCGTCAACCTGAACGACTCAATAACATGTCCGTCATGGGTTCAAGGTTGAAATGGACCGTCCCCCCGTTGCAAAGGAATGGATTTTTCGGCTGCGTGGTAATGAATTAAGTCTCGAAAGTTTGTATGTCCTCGTAGGACGTTACGCCAAATAGAAGAAGAAAAAGATGATGCTGTTCCACATCAATCTGATATTTCATTTCGATCCTACAGGGTTTTCCGAGTAAATATCCAATGTCAACAACGTTTTTCATTGCTTGCGAGATGTTTTCCAACAAATGCCGAATGTGGTACTTGCATCACAAATATTTTTCAGTTATTTCGCATGATTTTCAACACAAGCTGGACTGAGTTTGACAGTTCTTTGTGATGCGTTGAAAATCATGTAGAAGATTTCAAATTTCATTATGCTGCAAATGTAACGAGTGACTACTGTTGAAAAACATCTTGCTAGCGATGAATAACGCTGTGCACATTGTAGATTGGCTTGGACAACCCTGTAATAATTTTTAATTTCTTCAGTATGAATTTCAACCCTCCAACGGTATATTGCCATACTTTTTTTCATTAGGGCTTTGAAGCCGCAATGAAGAATTGGACAACATTGAATTACCAATTAACAATAAATAATATCACAATCATTTAACTGCGTTTTACATTATTACGGAATTTTCAAACCATGCGCATTTCATATGAAATATTCCACAGAAAATATCGTAATAAATAATCTGATTTTCGTTTTACACAGCACATTTAATTTGGATTAATTCTTTACCCTGTTCAAATTGTAACGAATTTGTGGAATCATTGCCTCAAAATCATCCAATCTTCTTATAAAGCGTTTATTTCTCATTTAACCTTCATTTCTATAACCACCTACCCGGGTATGTTTTGCTTATTCTTTTTATGATAGCTTTTTATTGGATTATCGAATCGAACCAAAAAACATAAAATTCCTAGAGAAGCGTGTTTTGCAAAAGTGGTTAAAAATTCAGAATTTTTCAGTGTTTTTAAATGTGCTTTAAAAAATAAAATCAACTTTTACCCCTTACTTCCATAACCACCTACCCGGGTAGGTAATACATACAATAAAGGATTTTGGTTTCGATTAGTCACTAATTTTGTTATGATATGTATAGCAATGCATGTAGTTATATTTATAGAATCTATTCCAAAAGTTTTCTAGCTCCTAATATTCTTCTAAAGTCACATAGATTGAAATGATTGCCCCGACAGTCGGGAAGACATGGCGGTGTATAAGTGTCAGTTGAACTAATTGCTATGCATTCAATTTATGTAACTAAAAGCCATACTTCATAAATTTATAAAATAAAAAGAAGTATTGTTATTATAGCTGCATAGAATAAGTTAAATAAGACATTTTTTTTACCAATAAAAATACAAATTCCCTTATAAAATGTATTACCTACCCGGGTAGGTGGTCATAAAGATGAGGGTGTATTTTTGGTCATAGAAACGAAGGTTAAAGCAACTTATTTAGTTTCTATGTATATGCACAAATCGTTTCAACCCCAAATCGTTTTTAAGTATAGCCTTTTAAATTTGAGAGGATTTTTTTAGGAAAAAATGACTAGACTTAAAAACTTTTTTCAGTACTTTACAAAACTTTCACGTCAAAATGGTACTTACAGTTATAAGAACTCCATTTCATTATTTTTATTTGAATAATAATCGTTACATAATAACCCGACCTGATAGAAAGACTCCAGCATCAAATAATATTCATAAAAAAAAGTTTAAATTCAGACTCTTTTTAATGTTTGTTTAATATACTTATAAACTTAAACTTAAACACAAATGATTCAGCAAGTTAAGCATTTGTTATAATCACGCATTTTATAACATTACGATGACAGGTGGGTTTTTACAGTTTTTATTCAAATTAAAACTCCTATATCGTTTTAGCTGCTCGTAGAAACATCTGAAAAACTTATAATAAGCTTAAAATATACAGTTGTTATAACTTTAAGAGCCATTTTGCAGACTTTTTTGTAAAGTGATGAAAAAATACTGCTGGTTTTTACAAAAAAACCCTAGCAACTTCAAAAGGTTTTAAATTAAATTCGATTAAGAATTGAAACGATGTATGCTCTATCTAGATACTAGATAAGTTACTTTAATTTTAATCAAAAGATTGCATCATAGTTGAATTACGCCTTCAAAAGCTATAAGCCTCCAAAGTTGCTGGCTACTAAGGTAGCCCGGTTGCTTGGAATAGAGGTATTGGAATAATTAGTTCTAAAACAAGTTTATACAATTCAGTATATTCAAACAAAATTTTCAAACAAAGTTGGCTATGATTTACGCACATATTCCAAATTGCAAGTCAATCAGATTTTTAGAATCGGAGAAATAAGTAGCCTGGTAGCCACTTGCCTGGAACAGGGTCAACTAAAACTCTAACTAATTAACTAGAAACTAACTAAACTTTCTATAATGAACTCATTTAGTTACAAAAGTAATTTACACGATATAAATGCACAAGTTTGGGTAGTTGGGGAATCTTCGTAAAAGAGTGGCTATCACTGATACATTTTTTTAAATCAGTAAACAAACTCAAATTCGTAGTATCTGCGAATCGTCGTTACTCGAGTGGGTCGTGGCGAGGATCTCACGTAATTGAATTTTGAAATATAAACGCTTATTAAGTACCCATCGGAAAGCCTTATACGATCGTAGAATCGTAAAAACGCTTGAAATTGTCATTAAAAAAATATGAAATCATGAAATTTTCAATCATTTTCCAATTAAATCATACCTCAACAACTATTAAATAAATAATGATAATTACGGAATCTTTTCGGAAGGAAAACGTGTAAAACTGTTGTGCCATTATAAAGAAATGATAGAATAATACATTTTAAAAATCACACACCAAAACAATGTAATGTGTTAATGATGCATCACACAAACGTCATAGTGCGCAGAGTTCATCGCAGCACAAGCCCATAAACTATTCAGCATGCTAGAATAATCCCTTTTTTATTCCAAGTGTCAAAGATTAAACGTCAACGTGAAGCAGCCATTACCAATACCAACCTATCAGGATTGCCTGTACTGTTCCGCTAGAGGAGCGAGAGTCAGGCTGCCGGGGTCAGCTAATCTCCCAAAGCGGGGTAATTTTTTTTTCTACTGTTCGCAACAAACTAACCCCTCGCAGCGAACAAAGAACGTGACGGGTTTCTTCCCGGGTGTTGCGATGCGGGCACACGTGTGTCCGTTGCGCATCTTACCAGGAAGAGTGTGCTGCACAATGCAATCGTAAAATTTGATTATACTGCACATTAAAACTATTGCATCGCGTGTGACGGTAGCGGCGGTGACAGGTGACCCCACTCTCTCTCTCTCTCCGCCCCAGAAGGGATCCTCCGGTGTTGATTCAAGTCCTCCGATGATGACTCAACTCCTCCGTGGCGCAGTTGAGGAAGTTTATTTCGTTTATTAACCGGGAAAGTTTTACTGTCGCACATTTACCGGCAAGTCAAGGATTGCATCTCGAGCCACTTAGTGTTGGTGCTGCGCTGTACTGTGTGGCAGCTAGCCTGGACACTTTGTCCACGAGCCAGTGCCGCTTAAAATGCCTGCAACAAAAGAAGGCACCACTTCGGGCTGGTAGTGATTTATGATCGACTGTTTCATCAAAACGGAGCATCCAATCCCCGGGCAAATGCAAATCTCCCAGGCGTTTTGATGCTGCCACTGCCAGCAAACTGTTGCCCTGGGCCACTTGAACAGTTTCTTGACATCCACCACCGCTGCTGCAAGCCCATCCAGCACGGCGGATTGACACTTAAAAGTTTGCGAACGACTTGAGGTGCAAGATTACACACTTTGGCATTCGGTGATGCTGGCTTATGGTTCGATTTCCTGGACGCTAGCGAGCGCTCCGGGAGCCGTTCTTTGTGCAACAATTTCTTTCCCTTGCAAGCAAGGAGCTGCTCCACATCATCATCACCATTTGAAGCCATAATAAGCGACTGGTGGACTGGTTGAATACCAAAACGCAAAAAAAACGTGCCCGTCTGGACGTTCTCTCCTCGGATCCTGCAATGAGCCGTGTGCAGTGGCATCAATATAAATTATCGTAAAAATTTACTACCAAAAACTTATACCGTCGAGGGTGTTGCCACGCTCCCGTGGGATTTCTGTACTCCTGGGATCCTGCAGTGGAGGTAAGTGTGGGAGTTGAAGCTGAGTTCATCGTTTCAAATTGGAACTTATGGAGCGTGGTGGCGCGTGCGTGAGGAGAGTTTCAAAACTTGGCTACTGGAGCAGCAACACACAATATACAAAAGCTAAACATTGTAATCGCACTGCATTGGGTCGGAAAACCAGCTTCTTTGTCACCTGCCACTTGTTCTTGCTCTCGAATAAGTTCTTATTTTCTGCATCACTAGACCTACAAAAGTGAAATCCTCTCCTAATTAGCGCTTAGCGGTTTGCCAAAGGACCGGCCAGCCCCTGCATTTAGCTCTGCGAGAGTGACGGCAAACAGGTTCGGTTTTGCAAAACCCATCGCGAAACCATCTGTTATGATTTCGGCGCGACCCGGCGCATCTACGCGAGTTTCAATTTTAAACCGGCGACCGCGGATTATCGTCGCGCCCGCCGTCAGCCCGAAGCATTTTTAATTAGTTTTTATCCACCACCGATGCAACCGCGCGTGTGGGGTGAACGGTTCGCTCCGATCCAAGCCGTCCGTGAATAGCTTCATCCACCCCCATCGGGGCTCGGGGACCACCTGTATACCACCGCCAAAACAGGGGCAGCGGGAGACGTGGAGACGCCGCCATGGACGGCACGCACGAACATGGCTGCTGTCTTGCACTGCGGGTAATCCTTTGATAATTAATTTGAATATGAGAAGATTAGCCACCGCTGCCTCTGTCGGCCCAGGTCCCGATCGACATGTGTATGCGTTGTGCGAACACCTCTACCATTCATGATTTTTTTGTTTTCTTTTTTTTTTGGTTTGTTTGGCCGTTCCTCTAGCTACCACTAATTGACAGTCGAGCGGGGGGAGATGCTGCGAGTTCTGCCTATGCTGTGGATGATCCTTGGTGTTAATTTCCAGGGCCAGTATTCACCACTCCCGTCGTCCTAACAGTCAGCCAGTCGTAATCTCGGCCCTGGTTGCTGACAACACAGCGGGGTGTCCTTTACGTTCGAAGCAAATCATACCATGTGCGCCCTAGCAGCCCGCGGAATCTACGACTAAAGTGATGCTGAGGGAGAATTTTATTATTCAACACGTATTTACGGTTTATTGTTGGTTGCTTAAACTTCCGATTGCCGCGATATAAAAGTGTTTTGTTTTGCCAAAAATGTTAGTGTAACGCTACAAGATAACGATACAAGATTTTGATTGAAAATGTCTTTCACTAAAAAGTGTTATTAATGTTCTTACATAACACCGATCTTATGGATAAAGTTTCGCTGGAAAACCAACAACTCGAAAATCGAATTGGCAATGCCACTGTAACAATGTTACGTCGACCATAGGCTGACCGGATGAAGTTGTTGGAAAACGAGACACATATTAAAAAAAAACGGGACATTGCATATTTATAAGAATTCAGACAACACATTCTTTGAGTTTTAAAATATTACTAGAAGCGACGTTTCTTTCGTCCACACTATTAACTGTAGATCTAATCCTTTCGACTGGAGCAGTACTACCAGGAAGGCATATTCAATTATGTATTGTGAAACCTCCCATAACGAGTTTTATTTGTTCCAGTGACTCGTGAAAAACTCATTATGCGGCAAGCTCTTATCCATATAATTTGTATAAAAAGTGCAATAATTAGTTCCAAAACCGCAAATGTGCTGGTAAAAATGAGATACGCGCATCTGAAAATATGTCTAATGTCTTCGTAATACTACCCATAGAGCCAAATCTTCTTAAGCTGTCTATTCTGGCATGCTATAGATCGCAGCTTGAATTTGCCTTTTGCAGTACAGGCGTCCCACAAGTTACGACCTCCTCGAGTTACGACGATTTGGATTTCGACTGTTAAATGTTGTCATTGAGAAGAAATTTATGTATTTTTTTGAATTTCTGTACTGAAAACCGTTACACGTGTAAAGATTCCACAACTACCCGATCTTGAATATCTATATCGTGTAAACGGCTTTTGGAGCCTGTCAATTTTTTTTTTTACAATTTCGGTTAAAAACTTTATATTCACACATATTCGTCATACGACTATTGCGACTTACACCCTGCTTTGGGACATTTTACCGGTCCCAAATACAGTCGTATTTTGGGGGACACCTGTAGTTAAATGTTCCTGGTGGATCTTTTAATTAGCGTTTAGGCAGTTTCTTTATGTCACCTTGCAGCGGTTTAGGTGTGTTTGCGTTTTATTTTCAAGCAAGGCGTATCTATTGAAATAAACGACGATTTGTTTAATAAACGACGAATAAACCACACGATTTGTTTTATTTATGCCCATGTATATTTTACATCTCTCATATTCATAAATTACACATTCTTTCATATAATTTACTGTACAATCACAAACACTTAAATTCCATCAAGAACCAAATACATAAGGCTAACCAGCCGCAAAGTTCCAAAGAGTATTGTGTACTTGTTAAAAAGCGCCATAGTTCCACAAAGTACTGTCTCTCCTCTTTATCACCCACAAATAACAATATCGGTACCTACTAGATTTTTTTTTCAAAACAAGCCAACTTAATCACAATTGAGAAATTAGTATAGTAAATATTTTTCAACAAAACTAAAGTCATTAATGATTTCTAGAAATTTATTGGCAACAAATCTACACTTGCACACCCCTTAAGAAGTCATATGAAATTCCTATAAGTGGCAGTAGTTCCAAGAGGAAACTATCGCCTTCACGAGCAAGTACATCCAGTGTTCCAGCAAGAAACACTCATCGAAATACCACACACTTGTGAATACGACACTATTCCTCATGGCAATAGCTTTTTTATTAAATGCTACTTCGAATCTCGAATCTCTCTTTTGCCTGAGCGAAAAGCAAAATTAAAACCTGCTAATTAAAAAAGCAAAATTAAAAAAGCCAATGTTGTCAATGCCAACCGATTGTGATCTTAATTTCACAACGGCACCAAACAATGTACCAGGAACACATATTATATTGCTTGTTATGTGAAATTTTGCTCGTTAAGAGAGGTATTTGTTGAGCATTTTGATTTGGTCGATATCCGAAAAACTCTTTATAAAGAGTACTCGTTATGAAAGATACCACTGTATACGAAATTACGGCTCTCTAGTGACTTTAAAACGCGCACTCAACGTTCTACAACTGAAATTAATTCCCGGTTCCAATTCTTAATACCCTTAACTCAACATTCATTTGTCGGTAACTAATCGCTAATGTAGTTCTGTATCTCAAGCTACTCTGGTACGGATTTTACTAACGCCCATCAAAACCTCTGTGTTTCTTAAAATTTGATTTCCAGTTCTCAGTGTACTCTAAAGTCGTTCCGTCGAAATGTCCAACGACTGCATGACATTTTAATTTGGTTTCAACTAACCCAATACATCCAACATATCAGCTAAACTTTAATCTCCTTTCAGGACAAAATCAACCGAAGCATAACGTCATGTAACGTAACGCAGCGTGATGTAACGTATCGTAATAAACAATTTCTGCTGCTGCCCAAAACTGCCAAATTGTACTCTTCCACCCACCTAACTTGTCCCCAATCATTCCCCCCCCCCACCGCTCGAAATTCCTGATACAACGCCCACAGCAAATGTGATACGCATAAAAACAAAATCCTCTAATTAGTCAAAACACCCGCGCGTAAATCCCGTCGAAACGACGGCGACTACTGAGACATGAGCAGTCCCGCGCTATCAGATCGACAGCTCGACTCGTCTGGGTTATCCGTGAAGGCTTTTGGTCCTTTTTTCTTGCCTTCCTTGCGCAATCTCTCTCTCTCTCTCTCTCTCTCTCTCTCTCTCTCTCTCTCTCTCTCTCTCTCTCTCTCTCGCTTCCCGTTCAAACCAGTCATCAACATCACATTTAGCGCGACACAGATAGCGGGATCAAAGCTGTTGATAGTCACTTTGCATCGCGTGTGCGTGGAACATCGAAGCTTGCAATAAGCGTTAACTTTGATGGGCATTTCCGCCGGGACAGTGCGAATTAATCTCTCGGCTTATCACGTCGGAGCGGTGGAAAACGATTTGCAGTTTGGCGTTTTATTTTTTCGTCGCCCTGCTTAAACGTACCCGGGGCAAAACCGTTAACCATTAAGCTTCCCTATTAAAGGATCTCATTGGATGGGGATACCACCACTCTGCTGCTGAACGATTTAGAAACGACCGTAAATTGGTGACGGACGCCTAGGCCGCCTAGCTCCCATCAGCAGCGTTCCACCTTTTTTTGACAGCGACACTTTATTTATTGTCCGTCAGTGACAGTGCGATGCCTTTTCCTGCTTGGACGGCGCTGCCAAATTCGCTCTGCCTGCGCGTGTGTGACTCGGTGATGATGATTTGTTGTCTAAATCCATTAGGCCAGCGGTTCGATTAGCCGCGACAAAATTGGCACTCTACAGCGCAAAAGTACTGCAAACCCCTATTTCTTTTCTTTCCCGTTTTTTTAGCGGTATTGACACAGAGTCCAGCACAAATGTTTTAAAAATTGCACAACACTGTAACATAAATCCTCCCCGGAGAAAAAATAACAACACTAAATCGTGTAACAATTCCATCCGCGCTCCGGCGAAAGGGGTAACGCCGGACGACGCGCGTAGTAATAAAAATACCAACCAAGCAAAGAGCACCAAGTGCGAATTGAGGGATCATCGGCATAGATATACATGCCAATAAAAAAAAAAACCAGGACCAAAAGAAAGTCCCCTCCCCGCGTAAGGGTGCACTGAACGAAAATAAAATTGTCTAATTCGATTGATTTAGAAAGCGCAACGAGCGCGCTCGCGTGCAGAAAAACAATCACGAAAAACTTGACAGCTTAACCTATTTTCCGGAGGGTCCAGAAGGGTTGGTTTCGCGTTGTGTTTTTCTATTGTGTATTTCGCCCTTTTTTGCTGCTTAACAGCCCGTCCATTATGGGTTTCGATTGCGCGAATTGTGAGTGTTTGTGTGAGGCAAAAATGGCACTTTAAACTGTTTAAATTGTTGTCACTTTTTTTTCTCTTTTTTTTCTTGCTCGGTTGTTTGGTTCTGTACCTTTTTCCCCTGTGCCTTGTTGTTGTTAGGTTGTAGTTTTGGTAAGTCTGTTTTTTATCCTCTTTTTTTCTTTTCTTTTTTTGTCATACAATTTATCCACACCCCGCGCCAAATTTTATTGGTTATGTTATGTGTGTGTGTGTGAACATCTTTTTGTGCTCTTTTAACTCCCCTTATCGGTTTTACATCGCAGGTCTGATAAAAACTCTTTTTTTACCAATGAAGCGTTTTAAACATTTTTTCACCCCACTTCCCGAAATGGCTTTTAATAGCTACGGGAGGAAGAGAGGGGGAGGGGATCGAGAAAAAAAAACACCTAAAAGGCCAACTGACACTTGTGTTTTTTTCACCACTCGCCCAACCACCCAGCGCTGTTTTTCGCGGGACCCCTAACATTTCCCGGGGAGTTACGCATGAACTGTGTATGTGTGTGTGTGTGTATGTGTGTGTGTGTGTACGTGTGCAACCCATTTGGATGAATGGCGAGGCGCAAACACACAACAACATAAATTCTATTCGACAACTGTCCTGACAACTATCGGGGCTGCAGTTAACGTAGCGCAGCATTAGCATTTTCGGGACAAGGACCTCGAGGAGATGAGGTAGAATGGGAACGCATCCGGCAGGAAAGGGGTTTTAAAGCATCGTTTTTGTGTTTCCTTTTTTTTCTTTATTGGTAGAAGCGAACCCTTCTCCCTAAGATGGTCCGAACACACACCTCACCGATTGGAAGAGCTGAGAGCGATAGAAAGAGAGAGAGAGAGAGAGAGAGAGAGAGAGAGAGAGAGAGAGAAATGGAGATAAATCAAATAAGAGAGGGAGAGAGAGGAATCAATAAAACGTTAAGCTCAGGCAACGATACGAAAAAGATCTCAAACGCGATTCTGGTTTATTGGTGTTTTATTGAACTTTAGTCTCGGTTGCATATGTCACACCGTTGGTTTGCTGCCGTAGGGGCAGAGTGACAGCAGCTTGACAGTAATTTCCCTGCATCTGTAGTGGTTGGTTTGCTTCAACGGTTGCCTGCCAATCCTTATAACTGAAAACATCGCCAATTTGTCATACAAACTGCATAAGTTAAAGCACCATAAGAAGCTCAGATTGCATACTGCCGGGCGCTCTCGCTAGTGCTCTTAAGTTAAGTTGAATGGTTCAGCTTTCGTGATTTAGTGATGTGCTCACTAGAGCGCACCCATAACTACGATCCGACTCCAACTATTGTTAGTCCGATTCTGACTCCAGGAAAATGGGAACCACTAGTTCCGCCCGGAGTCATCCAGAGTCGTCCAAAATTGTTGAGAGTTGCCCAGAGTCGTCCGTAGTCGTCCGGTGTCATCCGAAGTCGTCCGGAGTTGCCTGGAATCGTCTGGAGTCGGAGTCCGGAGTTGGCCGGAGTCGTCTTGAGTCATCCAGAGTCGTCCCGAGTCGTCCGGATTTGGCCGTAGTGGACCAGAGTCGGAGTCATTCGTAGTCGTAGTCGTCAGGTTTGGTGTCGTTCGGAGTCAACAGCAGTCATCCGGAGTCATCCGGAGTTGTCCGGAGTCGTCTGGAGTTACCCAGAGTCGTCCAGAGTCGTCCGGATTTTGCCGGAGTGGACCGGAGTCGGTGTCATTCGTAGTCGTAGTCGTCCAGAATCGTAGTTATCCGGAGTCGTAAGGTTTGGTGTCGTTCGGAGTCAACAGGAGTCATCCGGATGATAATAATTATCTGGGGTCGCCCGGAGTCGTCCGGAGTCGCCCAGACTCGTCCGGGGTCGTCTGGAGTCGTTTGAAGTAATTCAAAGTCGTCTGGAGACGAATTGCCCGGAGTTTGCCGGAGTCGACCGGAGTTGGAGTCATTCGGAGTCGTTCAGAGTTTATCGGAGTCGACCGAAATCATTTCAAATTTCCAAGAATTTTGAAGGCCGATCCCGGCGAATTCCGGACAACTCCGACTCCGGTCGATTACGGACGACTCCGAACGACTCGGACTCCGAGCGACTTAGGACGGCTTCAGACTGGGCGGACTTACGTTCTGGAGTCGATTCCGAAATTATTGGAGTCGGATCGGAGTTGACTCCAGATTTCTGTCAACTCTACCCATCACTAATGTAATTGTTTGGAAAAAGAAAGGTCATCCTAACGACCACTTACACACAAAGCAGAACGACTGTCCGTTGCTCAATTGTTTTAACGTCTAATAACCCATAACAATAAACATAAGGACAAGGTACCGAGTCCAAAAGTGCCATTGTGCCCCGGAGCACAATTCCAGACGGCTTGCCATAGCTTGCCTTATTCAGCAATCCATCCGGTTAAAGAACATTGTTACATTTACTAAAAATGGTCGAGCAGCGCCAACAAAGCGCCAATTAAAGCGGGTGGAGCAGGGAGAGGAGTGCACGCAAAAGGTCAGCAGCCAGCATAATTAGCCCTGCTCGGGGAGATGGGAGATCCTTTGTTCCGGTCGTGGTAGAAAGGCCAATGGAGAAATTAAACATCCGAACGCACCCACTAAGCAAGAGTGAGCTGCTTCGTTCTGAAGTTTTTTTGCAAACCATCAAACTTCGTTTCATACTGTTAACAACGAAAAAAACAAACACACTCTCACACACACACAGACATAATTTCTTCCCTAGCGATGCCCGTTTATTTTCCCATTTGACTTCTGTGTCACGGCAATCCTGGTTGCTGTGGCATTTCAAAGGATTTCTTTTTTGTTCCTGTTTTGTTTTACGACGGTCCCGTGAGACAGTAACAAGGATGGTCGTAAAAACGAAAAATCCCCACCGGAAAAGCAAAAGTTAATATTATCATCGATAATTGTTATAGCTTCTGACATTTTTATCGGTTTCTCCAGAACTTGCCACATGGTTCCGGTGGGCGCTATGGAGCGCTCCGTTGCCACTGCCTCTCGGCACAAGATTCGCTTCGATCGAACCGCAATCGATTGCCACTGTTTGAAGCGCCCCAAGACTGTCACTCTGCCTAGCGATCTGTACGGTTTTATCTGGGTTTCAAGATTTTTATCGATTACAGTTCCGCAGCCGAATGCGAAGGTGGTGGGACAGGGTGCAGCATTAAAACGCCACATCAGGTCTCACCTGATATGGTATGATAACATACCTGGCGTTGGCAGTTGAGACATTTCAGCGGGTGCTTAGGAACAGTGCAAATGCTGCGTCGATAAGGTGCACTGAAGCGAGCATGCATTTTACGACGACTCTGCAGCCGCACTACGCAAAGGAAGCTTGGCCCGTCTGCGGCCGTAAAGAGTAGTTTGCAAACTTCCAATTTCAGCGTTTTACGAGCTTCACCTACATGTCGCTAGGGCCATCCTAATCCGGTTTAGTGCGTTTTAGTGCTTTTCAGACACAAACAATGCAGCTAAGGAAGGCAGCTGTATGGGAAATTGACTAGCATGACACACGCGAGATCCTACTCGGATCACGACCGCCATAGTTCGATAGTTCCGGCGACGTTCGAAGCGTCCAATAGCGCGTTTGTGGTAAGCGCAATGGGGTTTTACAGCATTTTATGGCGCCTCCAATCCGAGCTACTCGGGCGTACAAATCGGCAATCAGCGCACAGCGGTCAATAAAACATACTTAACCGTGGTCGGATGCACCATGCACGATGGTCCCGCGTTGGATGTGTAGCGAACGACACACTCAACTGTCAATCGTTTGGTGGTTTTGCATCAAAACTCCTGCCCTTTCCTGCTCCCGTCTGCTTCCACGGACACTCGCGGTCGATGCAGTTTTATGGTTTACAGCATCCGAAATCGAGTTAGTACGGGAGTTTGTCCTATATCACAGGACGTTGCATATGTCTGTGTGTGTGCCACTACACGGCGCGCCGTCAAAAATAAAAACCACTAGGCGGCCATAAAACCCGATACGGGGCGCTTGTAAAATCAAACGCCAGCGCGATTTCTGGACAAGATTTATAATCCTTTTGCCTTGTCAGACGGGTGATGCTGGTTGATCAAAACGTGCACATACACACACACACACACACACACACACACACACACACACACACGCGGGCGCCGTTTCCCAGGGAGAAGCATTTTCCGTTGTGTGTCATTCTTATTTTGACACTTTCGGGAGGAACACGATTTTGGTTGTGTTTTTTTTCTTCTGTTCTCTTTCTCTTTATCCCTTCTTCTGTTCATTCGTCTGCTTGTTGAATTTTCGAGTAAAATACAATCGATAGTAAAACATAAAACAAGCACAACCACACACACATACAAACGGCGGGGTGCCCAAGGACTTGCAGCGGAAAGAAGCGTTGCCTATTAGCAGGCGGAAATTTGTAATTCATAAACCTAACATTAAGATCTTGCCCGGGCGCGAATGTTTGGGCATGGGGTGAATAAATGGACCCGCATCGCACGCACCGGCTAGGGCGACAAACACAAATCCACAACAAAAGGGAGGGGAAAAAGCTAATGGAAAAGGAAAAACTACAGCAGCGAAAAAAAAAACACGACCCCACTTCTCACTCTCCTTACAACGATTCTTGAAGACACAATGGCCCAGGCAACGTTTGCCCGTCGGCGGGCTAAACTGCGCCGAGTGTGTTGGCATTTCGCTAAGGCAGTGTCACAACCGCGATTTGATCCTTCCGGCTTGATCGGGGTTCAGTGACTTCGATGGATTTTACGCACGTCTGTGTGCGTCCCTTTGGGATATGAAAGATTTCGCACCACCGTCGTTAGGAGAAACCAAACAGTGGAAATGCCATCGTCATGGTGGCGAAGATGCGCATCTCTCTCGGGGCATTACATTCGACAATCTGCAAACCGGATGATGATGCATCCGTGCGAGCTTGCGTGTCTACGCGGCGGGACACGAGGTGACGTTAATTGCTGCCCCCTGTTAGCTTTTTTGTTTTGTTTTGTTTCCTTTGCTCATTCATTCACACATGCTGGAAACCGTTGCTAGTGTGCCCAAACGTAGCAAGCAATTTTGATGGTTTTTCGCCCTTTTACGACTCGTTTAGCGCCATCGATTGTGTGGCATTTGTTGACGGTTTGTTATGATATGCCCTGGTTGAGCTTCGGGCTTCCCGCTCAACAACGCTAGGGCGTTTAGGAGGCCATTTAACGTGGGACGGGCAATTTAGTGCCGGGTTGGGACCGACTGGGACACGGACAAATTGATAAATCGATGGACGCCCGAAGGAAAATCAATGCAGGCGCCCGATTCCGAGGAACTCCCGTCCACCCATCCCGCCCCTTCCCCATCGGAAGCCCAATCTCCGGCGTTGGCCGGTAATGATTATTCAAAACAGTCGCCGGAAACCTAGCACGGGTTCCGGTAATCAACCGTTCGGTAGCTCTCGGCTTGTGTGTATGTGTGTGTATGTGCGCGAGATTGCGGCCAAATGCCTGGAAGCGCCTAGCGCTCCCCCCGTCACCCCAGAAAGGCACTTAACGATAATGGTAATCGAATTAGTTTGGGGCTTTTCCTTCGACCGGGCGCGTCATCCGGTTCGGGCGCCTGAAAGCATGCAACGCGCCCGGCACACGGACCGTCCTCAAACGCAGCAGGCCCACGGACGGTGCGTTTGCACGGGCCGCAAACCTAATGTCTTAAAATATAGCCATAATTTGTCAAGTGCAAATTACTCTTATCATCAAATTAATGTTTACATAATGAATAATATTCTCCACATATATCAGGATCTTCTTCGGCTGTTCGCCGTCGTTCGCCACCACGACCGCCTGGAAGATGCTTTGGCACACATACACACACTCACACGCACACATACTCAGACTGTAGCTTCTGCTGCAAAGTAATTAACTGCTCCGGTGCCAGGCAGCCGGATGCATCCAGCCGGTTCCAGGGAGGTGTTCGTGTTTAGCTTCCACTTGATTCCGCTACATTTCGCTCCCCACATACACACAAACACACACACATGCAAGCAGACAACAATTCTCGGCGTTTGGCCGGATGTTTATTGAGCACATTATCGGTGAGTTTATCGCCAATGCCGAAAACCGGAATGATGATGATGATCCGGGAGCAGCGCGCATCATTATCGTTCCGCGGCCATGACATACAGGCCCCCGCCACACGGACCAAGCGATGAAGCAGGAAGTAGCAGCAGCAGATGCAATGAAGACAAATGTGCGCGGGACAAGACGGGCTCAAATTCGATTGACGATTTCGATTAATAGTCCATCGCCCCCTCCCCCTTCGACACGGTGTACTTCGTTTCTTGCCAAGTAGGTTTTCTAAGGTTGTGAATATCATGCAATTAGGGGGTTTTAGAGAGCCAGGGAGGGAGAGAAAGGAAGGGAGATGGAAGCCAGTTGTTGAACTAATTGAACCAAGGATTTGAAGATGACGATGGGGAGTGGTGAGGAGGGGGAAGAAGGTTTGGGGGCAAAGTAGCAATTTGAAATGAATACACAGAGTCACCGGGCGGGACCCTGGCGAAGGTTCCGCACTTCTGGAGCGTTTGAAGGCGGACCAGAAGCTTGGCTGGGGCTAGACACAAACTCATTAGAAGCCGTTTGTTTGCATGCAAGTGAGATTTGTTTGTAACATGATTACATCCCAGTAACCGATGCATGCACACCAACACTGTACAGAGAAGGGCTGAGGTTGGATCGCATCCGTACCTATTTTAGATCGGTGTGGTTGTCGGCATCACAAAAGAGGCTCCGTTCTTTGCACCACTCCGATGCTACCAGATTTGTCTTTGATTAGCATGGCATCAATTTTTGAAATCTCATCCCTCATGCGCCCGGCAAAGAAAAGCAGTACGACTTTGGTGTACCTTTTCGGCAGAGCCTAATGCACTGCCACAAGCAAAGGGGGAGATGGGTCTACGTACTGACTTTAAATTGCCAACGATAATTGGATATGGCGTTCGGTAACGGCCTTTCACCAGAAATCCTGGATCGCGCCCGGAAGGCTTCTTGCCCTTTATCTCTTTCGCTCTACCCTCCAGGTATTGTGGCATTGGTGGGTATTGAGAGATCTGGTACGTGGCCGATAGACTACTCGCTCGGCAGGCACAGGCAGCATCAGTAGCAACCCGAATGTTTGTCAGGCACCGGGGCATCCATTTAGCAGATATGAATCATAAATCAAAAAGCCACGTTTGCCGCCGCCATGACACGGGGTGGGGCAGAAAGCCCGACGACAGCTAATTTAAATTAGTGCCCGGCAACGGCAACTGTGTTCGATTTCAAACGGCTTAATTTGAACGGCTTCTCGTTTCTCCCTGCATATCTGCATGCCTCCAGATCGAGGTACACAGGTACATATCTGCATGCCTCCAGATCGAAGATGGTTAGTACGGGGCGCCACCCCGGTTGTGCCCAAAATTCGCCACAAATCTATATCGATGACTTCCCGGGGACGTCTGCGCTGCTTGGAACTCTAAGGAGATGCGGGGCGGCGGTTGCGCTGGGTTTACATTTATCATCCCAAGCCAGGCGTTGAGTTACCGTAGCTTAGAAGATGGAAGATTTACACCCATGTGTGTGTGCATTTGTGCAACCCGTAATCCAGCAATCGGCTGCCTACATGATTGAGTGTTCATTACATATTGTACGTTTCTACCAAAACGGGGTACACACTTTTCCAGGCTCCGATTTGTGTACGCTAAGAGACTCAAAAAAGTATCTCCAACGCATACGAAACAGTGATGTATACACACCTGTCTGTACGCACAAAAAAGAATAAAAAATCATGCGTCCGCCTCGAACCGTGTGTGTTATTTGCAGGAGCGTCCAGTTTATGACGCTGCTGTCCTAAGCGGCCGTTTGCAATGGTAAATATTCTCCACATCGCACGTGTGAAGCACAAAGATGACCACTCTCGGCTGGCAGCGTCAGCAGTTACACTGGTGGATATAAAAAAACACACTCAATAGCACTACGTTCACCTTTGCAGACGCGGGCAAAACTAACCGCTCGCTCAAGGGCACGAGGTTATTTGGAAGGCTGTTGTTGTTTTTTGTTTGCGTGTGGGTCTATGACACACAAGTACTCATTTTTTCCTTGTTTAATGCATGTTTCTGGACGTGGTTGTACTACCTTGCCACAGGCATCTCACAACGATAGAAGGGTCTGCTAGTGTGTGTAATCGAAATCGTCACTGGTACAGTTCACAGGTGTGATGAAGATTTAAAGAGATTGCTAGCGCTCTTTTACAAGGCCAGAAAAATCGTTAAAGCGCCCTCTATAAACAAGTAATTCTTGGGCGCCAAAAAAACCCGCACGCTGTCTGAGTTTGTGTTTTATGCAGGGAGGTTGGGGGTGTGGTACAACTACACGTTTGTAACCGACGGCTTTAATGTACAAATTAAACGTTTCTCTCCACACGACTAGAGCCCCATAAAGCAAAGGCAAATTGATTTCGTCATGCGAATGTGTTTTGTCTTATCAAACTGCGACTGACGTTACCGTACACGCCATCCCAACGGAGATCGTAACAAATCGCTAAATTTGAGAGAATTTGAAATTGCTTACCGGTTTGTGTGAATCGTCTGTGTCTGTTGTTGTTACGACCTCGCCCGGACAACCCCTAACTTAACAGCAGCTCGGGTGAGAGGAACGGTGGCAGGGAGAGAATTTGTACTTGCCGTGCGCATAGAAGCGCTGCCGGACGGTTGTTGTCGATTGTCGATGTACCGATTTTCTACCATTACCATGCATTTATACTTCCAAGTGTTTAGCTGACCGAGAGAGGTTTCAGTTTACTTTTTTTTATACCGCTTCCGTTACACCCTTGCGATTTGTAGAAGGAGAAACAGAGAGAGAGAAAGAGAAGGAAAGAGATAAAGAGGAAGAGAGAGAGAGAGAGATAGAGAGACAACGATACGCGCTAATCCAACTGCTCGTAGTAACTCCACGCGCACACGCGATAGGTTTGACGGGTAATTAATGCTAAGGTGTAGTTGAGTTCAGGCCGAATTTGCTTCGCGACATTGCTCCACTCTGCGACAGTACGGCCATCGTCAGACTCGTCCCCCACCCCTCCAGCCGGGGTCACACAGAAGACGGGGCCGTCAAACGTTAGCTTCCAGGGTACGGTGCGACACCGCACCATCCCATTAGTGTAGTGAGCGAGCAGGCCTACGGCAGCAGCAGCAACAGCGTTCAAGTCTGCCGTGGAGATGTCGGCGCTTAGCAAGTACTTCGATCAGGCGCTCACGGGTGCTACCTGCCGGGAGATACTGCATCCGGGCGTCGACTGTGGCCAGTTCGCGTGGCGTAACCTGCTTGGTACGGTCCGGTCGAACGTACACTTCTTCCTGCCGATCTCGGTGCTCCGGCTGCTGTTGCTCATCTACCATCGACGGGCCGCTTCGCTAGCGAGCGTCGAGCAGACGACGCGTGAGTTCGCCGCCATGATGCTGAACGCGCTGTGCGTCGCCAACTGCTGGACCGGTGCGTTCTGTCTGATGATGCGCACGACGGGCCGGATCCATGACAACTTCTCCGTCTCACTGGCACCGCTGCTCGGGTCCTGTGCCATGTTTCTGATGCCCGCATACGTGCAGACGACCCACGCGAAGGCCATCTTCGTGGCGGTAAGTGGGTAGGCCGTTTAGGGGTTTCGCGCGAGCCTACTGTGTCATTCCGCTCTAAATTTGTCCCACCTCACAACGCACAGAATCTCGAGTGCTGGATCAAGTCGCGCGAAAGCAAAGTGATCGAGTGGATGCGCGAGTCTCGGGTCATGGGGACGGTCTGCTTTATGCTGCTCAGTGCTGGCATTGCACGGTACGCACGCAAAACGCGCCACCGGACGGAGTTTTGGTTCATCCAGCCAATTAGACGGAACCGCAGCGACGCGACGGCCGAGCAGAAGCTTAACGGGGACGAACATCCGTGCCGACGGGTTTGCTTCCATCAGGAGCCTACCTGCGCACGTTACGTACTGAGCGGCATGCGCACGTACTTCACCTTTGGCGCGATTCTAGAGCTGGCAAGACGGCTGATAGTGACGGTAGGCCAGTGGCAGCAGACTCCAGCGGAAAGGATGCGCTCGCTACTTCGTCTGCGCTACCGGTTGATACTGTTCTTGACGCTGTACAACGGAACTTTTCGGGTAAGTGTTGATTAATGAGAGGCTCTCGCGGAAGTTCTCGCTCACATTAAACCGCCAAAACGGTTCAAGGGCAACTAATGGATGACCCACTCACGTAAAGTGAGTTGCGCACTGCTCTACTGCGCAAGTCCCTCTTGATGGCAGCTAAGTTTATTGCATTTTGATTTGCTTTTTTTGTTTTTGCACAGCTGGTATCGTGTCTGCTGGCAAGGCACCGACAGCAGGTGAAGGAGTATGATAGCACCGTGGCCGGTTTCGCCAGTGGCTGCTGGTACGGCGTGTATCCGAGTTACAACATCTTCAACCTAGCTGTCTGTGCACTGACGCAGGTAAGCATTGCATGAAGTCCTCAGAGCCTATGCTCTCTCTGGGAATCGTTCTAAGAAACGGTCTTGTTTTCTTCCTCCCAGACACACTGGAACTTTTTGGCGGAGAAGTACGCCAAGGTTGCGCTGGTACAACGACTCGATCGTATCTCCTTTTCCTCGCTCGTGTGGATCGCCTCCATGTGCTACGTTACGTACTCCCGTGCCTATTACCCATGGGCCATGTCCAAATTTGCCCACAAGTTTATCGACATATGCTCGAATTATGCGTGAGTGTGCCGGCTTAGAATCTTTGAAGTCTGCTTCATGGACTTTTGTTGACCTTTCAATTTGCTTGCTCTCGTCTATTCTAGCTCTCGAACTGCATCAGAAAACTTTGCTGCCCGATATCTTGCCCCACATTGAGTCGCCGACGACGCATTGGTTCCTACCATGTTCTTATCCCCGTCTCCCTATTCTCAACTGTTCTACGTAGTTTTCTATATAAGTGTTAATATTACATCAATGGTTTAAAGCTAGCTGTGCTAAGGAAGGGAAGATTTTACTATTCGTTGTTATGAAGCCTCCGTAATGCGAGTGATATTGTTTGCTAAGGTGTTGTACAGCTAATTACCTGATTTCAACCAAAGAAACGTTAGATCCGTGCTGAGTTCGAGCATACTAGTGTCATCTGTGTGTCGAGTTCGGTACCAATGCGCCAACAGAGGGCCACTGTTGCTGCCACCGCTACGATCGTGTGACGGAAACCGGCCTGTCCCAAGCATTGCGCGGCTCCATGTCAATGACCTTTCGTTCGACGGTGTGCATAATTTGCAAGCACCATCGCCCGGCTGAACGAAGCAAACAAACGCCACATTTAGACGTACCAAGTCGATGGTGTAGGACGTGGCGTAGTGCAAAACAATGTCCGAGCTGAGCAAGTGCTTCTACCGAGTGACGGCGGGCCGCTCCTGTCGCGATCTGTGCCATCCCGAGTACGCGACCTGCTGGCAGTCGTTCGTCGGCATCACGAAAACGCTCCTGCCCGGTAGCTACAAGCTATACCTCACGCTGCTGGTGGTAAGTGGAGCCGTGAAGGCAGCACCATCGCCAATCAAAACAGTACACTACAATCAAAGCATCCTTTCACACTCAAACACGCAGATACCGCCGCTGGTTAAGGGAGGCGGCTACACGGCAGAGTATTGGTTCAATCATATCCTGGGCTACGCGTCAATTTCGTTCAAAACGTACATCCAGGCCATCAGTGGGTTGACGCTGCAGTGCTTACTCTAGTAGGATCGCTTCCTTTTTCTTTGCCTCCGTGTCTATATGCCACGCTTTATTCATTCCCACTGACGATCACCTCCTGCTCTCCCAAATAGTAAAGTGTTCGGCCGGCTGCACTACTACTGTCTGATGGGCGTGCCGGGTTTGGTAAGTGCTGCCCTCGTGCCCAAGCTGCCGCACGTCCATCTGCGCCTGCAGGGCATCACCTACTTCAACATGATGCTGGAGGTTATGATCAAGAAGAGCAGGCTCCGGTGCCTGCAGCTACTACGCCAGTCGAAACATGGGGCAACGATTTGCTTCATGCTATTCAGTGCCAAGATTATGGACGTGCTGCGGGCGAAAACCGTCAACCAGTTCTGGATCATGTACCCGGCAACGGCTCCGGAAGATGGCAAACCGACTCCCGCACCCTGTCTGCACGGGGCATCGTGCCAAGCATATATTTTGGATGTGAGTGTGGTGCCTCCATGAACACGTTTGATGTGTCTACGGGTAATGGCTTCCTCTATCTCTCTCTGCAGGGCGTTTGGAAGTACGCACTCGTAGGCTTTACCATCGAAGCTGCCCGTGCGTTTGTCTCGAAAGCCTCCCTGATTTACGGAGAGCCTGCCCGATTTGCCCGCGAGCTCCGGCAAGCCATCGGCCCAGCGCTGCCCCTCTTTCTGGCAGCCTACGTCGGAAGCTTCCGCAGCATCAGCTGCTGGTTGGCCCATTCCACCGGCCGGGAGCGTCCCGGACATGCTTGGCTCGCCGGCCTGCTCAGCGGCGCCGCCTACCTGCTCTACCCAAAGTATCAGATCTTTACGCTTGGATTTACCAAATTTCTTGAGGTCAGCTCGCGCTTGCCATCTCCGCCCACATCCACACTTACCGTCGCCTCTTGCCTCTTGCAGATGTCCTGGGAGCATCACCTCAATACGGTCGCTGTGAAGCCGCGCTGGATGGAGCTGCTCCAGCGCCTCCCCGTCCTCCGGCTGGTGCACATGTGCTCGATCGGCTACATGTACCACGCCCTGGTCTTCCACTCCCATCTGTCGCCACCGTTCAACTCGAAGTGCGTCAACTACTGCTCCGACTTCCGGGTCGAGCGGATCAAGCGCCGGCTCGTCTCCTGGATGCTCGAACATTCGTGGAGCGCCTGCTGATGTTCTGGGACCGCTGGGGCCCGAATTTTCACACACACACACACTCACATACACAAACACACCTGGTGCCAATAAACCCGCGCTATCGCACCTTAGTGTTGGTGTCGCGTTCTTTTTTGATTCTGTTGTTCTTCGGACCTGTGTGAGAGTGTATGTGTGTTATGCGCACGGTTCTAAGCTGTCCCAAAAGGCACCCGAAACGCACGGTCGGCCGTTCAGTGAACGGTATGGTGTCGTCTAGTAAGCTGGTGTTCGATCGTGTTGCGGCCGGCCGGACCTGCCGCGACCTTTGGCATCCACAGTTCGCCAGCTGCCGCCGGTACAATGTGCACTTCTGGCGGACGATAATGCCGGGCAGCTTCAAGCTGTACGTGCCGCTGCTGGTGGTACGCTCTGCTTCTAGTTGTTCTCGCTGTTGGTAGTCGTCGCTGTCCGTGCTGTTCTGATCCGTTTGTTTCTTTCGCATCCCAACCGTGCCTCAAGCTACCGCCGCTAGTGAAGCTGAACGACGTTACCGCCCGGTATCTGCTCGAGCACACGCTCCAGTATGTGTACATTTCGCTCTGCACCTACGTACAGGCCGCCCTGTCCCTTTCCGCCCAATGTGCGCTACAGTGAGTGTGGTTAGACTTGCGCGACTGGCTAGGAAGGGAAAGCGTGTACTCAATGTGAGTCTCTCTCGCTCTCTCTCTCTCTTTCTTTCTCGCCTTTCTACCCAATGCAGCAATCTGCTCGGCAGGCTCAACTACTGGTGCGTCATGTTCTGGCCATGTCTGCTGGGCGTCGCGATCGGTCCACCCCTGCCCAAGCCGCTGCTCCGCCTGCAAGCGATCACCTTTTTTAACATGGTAAAGCCCGTTTGGTCTTTGGATTTGCCGCTGCCACCCCTCTTCATGGTTTTCTCTCCATCTCCCACCCCTCTTCCGCCCTTTCTTGCAGAGTTTGGAAGCTGCGGTGCGGAAGAGTACCGCCCCCGCCATCCAGTACGCGCGCCGCTCGAAGCCGCTCGGCACGCTTACCTTCATGGCGTTCAGTGCGCTCATACTGGCCTGTCTGCGCAGCGGGCGCGTGAAGCAGTTCTGGCTCGTCAACCCCAACCCGGAGGCGCCCCCAAACTCCACCCAAGCGGGATCGGCCGGCTGCAGCCATGCGGGCCGCTGCGGCCAGCACCTTATCGACGGCGTGCTAAAGTACGGCATGGTGGGCCTCATCCTGGAGGCGGGCCGTGCCGTACTGCGCAAGTGGAGCCTGCTCGCGACCCGACCGATGGCCCTGTTCGGGGCCGAATTCCGTGCCGCCTGCAACCTGAAGCTTGGACTGTTTCTGGCCTGCTACGTCGGCATCTTCCGGTCGGTCTGCTGTTTGTGCGCGCGCCGGTACGGCCGAGAGCGGGTGGTGCATGCGGCAATGGCCGGATTTCTGGCCGGCATTCCCTACTGGCTCTATCCCACCTACCAGATCTACACGCTCGGGCTGACGAAAGCGATCGAGATGGGGTGGGAGTACTGCGGAACAAAGGCAGCGGATGGGGACGACAACGACGACGACGACGGATGCTTCACGGCTCGGCTGCTCCGACGGGCGCACCGGCTGCCCATGCTGCGCCTGGTGCAGATGTTTTCATTCGGCTATTTGGGGCACGTGTACGCCTTCTATCCGCGCGTATCGCCCGTCTTCCACCAGAAAGCGATGGACGTATGCTCCACCGACCTCACGCTCAACATGAAACGGCGCATTGCCGCGTGGTTTGCCGAGGTATTGTAACAACTGCTTTTTCTTTCGTGTAATGCTATGTATCAAATGCTCTTTGTGCCTTTGTTAGGAAGTGCGGTGAAGGAAATATTTAACACTTTTTCTATCTAATATTCGCATCCAACGTAAATTTGAATTTCAATCTCGATAAAGTAACGCTAACGCATAACGCTGCGTAACGCTATCCGCTCACAAAAGCTCTGAAACGGGGAAGCTCGCGGAAAAAGGAAGCTTTGGTCCGCGCGGGCTTTCGCAGTCGACAGCGCCACCTGCGAGCAAAAGCGGTAAGCTTCCTCGCTCGAGTCAGTTTGACAGGTTTGTTGTCAAAGGCCGAACAAATCAAAACAAAACAGTCACACACGCTACAAACACCGCTGCAGATCGGTTTTGGTGCACGGGGGAAGCAAAATGTCGTTTATTTTACGCCCGCGACGTTTCCTCGGCCCGGACACGTTCGCGCTCGTCCGGGCGGGCCTGTGCGCGGTTCGAGCCGGCCCGGTACGGCCGGCCATTGTACCCCATCAACAACAGCTGCACTGCTGGACGCCTCTCAACCGACCGACGGTGCAGCTGCTGCTACCAACCGCGTTACACAACCAGCACCATCAACCGGCGCGCGCAAAGTCGGGCAAACGGTCCGGCAAACAGCAGCCGGCGGCCTCCTACGATCTGGAGGAGGAGGCAGAGGACGAGCTGGCCGGCAGGGAGGACGAGTACGAGGAGCTGCTCGGGGACAAGCACACGCGCACGGTGCGCGTCACCGTCAACTCGATGCGGGCGGATCTGCTGCTCAAGGCCGGGCTCGGCATCGCCCGGAACAAAGTGGAAGCCCTCTTCTACGACAGCAAGATACGGGTGAACGGGAAGCGGCTGCTGAAGAAGAGCGCCCAGCTCGAGGTGGACGACGAGATCGATGTGGTGCGCGGTCCGAGCCCCGCCAACCCGGACCATCTGGTCGTGTCGCGGGTGGAGATAGTGGCGGTGACGCCCCGCACCGAGAACCTGTCCGTGACGCTGCGGCGCCACAAGTCGCTGGTGATCGAAAACTACAAAGAGCACGGATCGTACGGCGAGGGACAGGACAGATAGGGCGCGATGGTGGTGTAGTTAGAGTAGGCATGCGAGCGAATCGGTCCCTTAAGGACTTCAGACGGACAACAGGTAGGGATTAGCTGAACCAGAAGAGGCGAAAAGAAGCGCTTGTGAGTAACGGAACGCGAATATACATATGTATTGATAGGTTAAACGAAAGGTTTGCATCGATAAACAATTTTTTACATTGGGTAGATATTATTTTTCTTTCTTTTTTTTCGGAAAACACCAAACTAGTTGTAATATGTTTGATGACTGTTACGGTCGCCATGTGGTATGTTTTGAGATAGTCACGGTATGTTCGATTTTGGGACGGTTGCCATGTAGTAGGGGAAAGCGGGGCAAAATGGGCATGTGGGGCAAAATGGGCACCCTCTATTTAAGCATTATTTGACTACAAAGATACTTTCCAATGCTCAAAATGTATTCATTAGAGTGTTCTATGAACACCATGTAAGTTTCATAACCCTTACATAACAAATAACTAAGAAAAATGCAAAATAAGGTTTAGCAGCATATTGATGTAATTTTTGCCACTTCGAAAATAAGCTTAAACGTGTGTCACAGGGATGCGTTGAAGTTTTTAATGATATATTTTTAAAGATATGATATTTCTTTACAATTTGTCTGAAGCAATCAAGGCGATTGAATTCGTATTTTTACTAATATAACAAAAAATACAAAAATGCTACACGTGGGGCAAAATGGGCAGTTACTCTTGGGGCAAAATGGGCAGATGCTTTTGACATACGGCGCTTGGTGAGGCTATGGTGTTGTATTTGTCGCCTCAATAATGATAACAGGCACAGCTTCAAAACATTCGATTTTGTAGATTTAAACGTGTAAAAACTGTTATAATTTTGATAACATATTTTTGGAAGAATTTTAAGGGCTTTTCTGACCAGCAAATCAAAAGAAAGAACGAAAAATACATTTCACGAAACGTGCGCAAAAGCATAGACCATTACCTAAGCGCAGTTGTTGTGGCCCATATTGCCCCAGTGTTTTGACGTTTCACAGTTTGTTTACATATGCCCATTTTGCCCCAGGGCTATGCCCATTTTACCCCGTGTGTCAAAATAGCTTCTCGTAAAACATCAACTTTTATTTTACATTATTTTATTGTTTTTAAGTTGTTTTCATTCTATGTGGCAATTTTAATCCATAGATAAATGGTGGAGGCATACAATAATGAAAGAAAAATTGTGTTTTTTGGCATATTCAAAGGAATATTCAGTAAACTGCTTAACATGCCCATTTTGCCCCGCTTTCCCCTAACTTTGAACTCGCGTTGGTCAGGGTGGCCTTCGTCATCGTTTGCCGAATTAAGTAAAACTGAGGTGGATACTGTTTCGAAGCGAACGTTCGACACTTGATCGTCCAGGCGATCATAGAAACCTTTAGGAGGTTTCCCTTACTGGAAACGTTGGAGCTTAGAGGCCTTACCTTGGGTAGGGGGATATAACTAAACTCTTTAAATGAGAACTCGATAGATGTAGGATGGGCATAGTCCTATCCTGACAGTCCGAACGAATCTGACTTGCCAAGATCGGAGTTGGTTTTATTTATACTCAAATGAAGTTAAGGGTTTCTCACATTTGGTTCCGGGTTGTATGTTGGAAAGTTATTGTTTTCACTAAGCTAGTTACGTTTGTTTTGGGTTTAATGCTTCTACTGTTCCTGCTTTGGGTTATAAAGCATAAACTGTTCCTGCTTATGTTGTACGTTTCGGTTGGTTCTGTTAAGTGTGTGTTGTTTTTATATGAACGGTGTGGCCTGAGCTCTTCCGGATGTGTATGGTATGATCTGATTTACTGAATGTGTTATAATGAATGTGTTACAATGGTGTGGCTTGGCTTTCCAAAGTGTGTTACTATGTGTCTATGGCTGATAGTGTGTATTACAATATGTTCTGTATAGCAGATATGCTACATAGTGTTGGGTTTCATGAAACTTTCGTTGAGATTCATTCATATGAATCTTCAGTGACGAGTGATTCGAATCTCGTGTCGAATCTTCAAAGATTCAAAAATGTTCAAAGATGCATTAATCTGCAAGTATTCACGTATCACGAAAGATACATGAACAGGATGGCCACTCAACCGGGAATTAGCCGGGAATTTTATTTTTCCGGGAAAACCCGGGAAAAACCGGGAAATTCTCCAAAAAACAAACGGGAAATTATCACTAACTTTTGCTATCAATGTTTACCATCGTACTAAGTGCATTTTCAATTAATGGGATGTTTCGTATATTGTTCCCAACTTAGCACAGGCCAGCAACATCACACCGATGTTTAAGAGTAACATTTTCCGTTTCTCACATTTGGTACGCAATATATGTACTATACTACTCATTCGCACTGGTGCAATACTTACGTGCACTGATATCGGTTCTTGCACATTTCGGGTATGGTGTGCCTATTCGTTCTACCTTCCACTCGTCTTTTGTTTTTCATCTCTCGTGAAGTTGCGGTCGTGTCGAATTTAACGGTGGATTTAGTGGGCGATCCCAATTTTTTAAAATAGCTGATAATTTTTGTCCCTTTTAGCAATTTTAAGGATGTACATTGGCATTTTGCATTTTGGTTTCGGGTCTCTACCTTCATTCCGCACGGGTGACTGTGTTCCCACTATCGCTTCTACAGTTCGATCGTTGCTCCTTTGTTTTATTATCACATAAAGTACACTTCCCGTAAAACATATTCAAGAAAGTGTCCCAAAATTAAGAAACCCACTGAAATGTCCTGTATCTATTCGTGAGATGCATCATCAGCGTCGTGCGAGTAACAGCATAATGCATGGCTACTGTTTAACAGGAAATCCGTTCTTCGCAGATTTCTATGCTTTCTCCAGTGGCTGGTTGGTCCATGACTTCCGGTTACCCTTTTTTAAGGTTGTGTGATGATATCTGTTAATCAACAATTGATAGCAGATGAAAAATATCTTTGCCACGGGGTAAAGTCTTTACACGTTAGTGTCATGATGCTAAAGCACCAAAAAGCAATATTTGTAAAGCTTTGCTTTACTATTCGTTGTTTCATCAGTTGTTAGCTCATATAAAACTTCAGAAAATGCAGAGAAGAATGCATATTTAAATAGCTTAAGATCCATAATAGCCAAATTAGATCCACAAACAAGAGCATGATTGAAAATTTGTTTGTACAAATTTGATAGAAATCATGTCAAAAATGGTTCTTAAATGTGTTTTCACACCTCCAGATTGGAAATTATATTGTTGAATAATTCACTAATAACTTTTATCCAGTTTTTATGACCTTTCCCGTAATGACCGCCGTAAAGTGTCCACCTTTCCCGTAATGACATAATAATTTGGAATTTAAGTATCGATAAAACCGACAGACAGAAGCATAGTGAAAAAGAAAAATAAAAAAAAAATCGGAAAACCCCGGGAAAAAACCGTAAATTTAAAATCCTGATTTGAGTCGCCACCCTGCATGGATCTCCAAGGATTCATGGATCTCTAAATATTCCTGAATCTCCAAGGATTATTGAATCTCGAACTATACACGAATCTCCAAAGATTCTGATATCTAAAATGATTCATAAATCCATTAAAGCTCATATATCTCCAGGGATTTATGAATATTTTTGAATAAAAATGTATGATTTTCAAAATATTGAATTTTATAATTCCCACCTACAACATGCCCGTCCTGTGTTCAAGCCACGCATGGACCGTCTACTCGTAGCAAAACAAACTATCCGGCTGCGTGGAATTGCCTAGACGTCTCGAAAGCCTTATAGACTGGCCTGACCCCGTAGGTTGTTACGCCAAGAAGAAGAATAATAAAAGGCTCAAGCTGTACGAATTCATTGAATCTTGCGAGATCTAAATCATATTCATGAATCTTTCGAGATCTGATTCATATTTACCCAACACTACACCAAACGTGCCTGCGTTTCAGTTGATTGTAACGTTCGCGAATGTTGATAGGTTGCGTTGTTTTGCTTTTAGTTCGTTTTATTTGATCGGGTTGACATGAACCGGTCCAGAGGCTAGTAATACTATAAAGCGAGCGAGACACCCTTTTATAGTCGCCGGGCACGGTCTATAAAACGGTCAATTGCCGGAAATGATTGCACGACCGTGCAAGCTTCCCCTTATCTTGTTTTGCGCCTCCGGTTACGGTGTGTCCTCGCTATCTTTTCCCCCCGCTTAGGCTGCCCCGTCCCCGCAGAAATTGACCCAATCGGCCGGAAAGACGCACTGCTGCAAGCCGTAGTGGAAGAACGTGCCGGCGGCGCACGGTCTCATCTGCGCCTCCCAGAATCCGTTCGGTTGCGGTACGCACTGCCAGAAGTAGGACGGGCTGGCATGCGGATACAGGACCGGGTCTTCCCGCTCGCACAGCGGTCGCTGGCAAAGTGTCCACCCCGGCACGGTGGTGCTGGTCGGTGGCGGCTGCGTTACGATTTGCGTCGTGGTGGTGATCATTTCCGTCGTCGTTGGCTCGCCACCGGTCGGCCCGGGTGTCAGCTCACCCTCGAACGTACATTCCGCCTCCCAGCGGAACACGGTTATGCATGCCTGATGCCGCATGCTAAACAGGGTCCCGTACGGACAGTGCTGCAGCACGGGCGCAATCCCACCGGTCGCCTGCGGAATGCACTGCAGAAAGGAGGGCGGTTCCTCGGTCGGCCACAGCCGGCCCAGATCGGCCTCGGTCGCGCAGCTCACCTCCGGGCACGGTTCCAGCGGTCCCGGGTTGACCGTGCCCCCGCACGGTACCTCCCAATCGAGCGGGGCGGTGCAGCGCTGACGGGCGAAATGGAACAGCCGTCGTCCGGAGCACGGGTGGCGTACCAACTCCCACGGTGTGCCGGTCGGCTCGCAGCGCAGGAAAAAGTTCGGATCCTCGAACGGCCACACCGTGGCACGGTCCAGCTCGGTCAGGCAGCTCGGCACCACACAGTCGACCGGATAGAGCCGGCCGGCAGCGTCATCGTCTGCGACGGGTTCGCCTACACTAACCTCCGCCACAAGCGGAACGCACAGCAGCACACAAAGTAGCAACTTGCTCATGATGGATGGGCTCTTACTTTCACCTCTTCAACGGAACTATAACGAATGGATCGCGGATTGGAAAACACGCCGGAGAAATAAGACTCGCCGAGGCAGGCCTATCGGTGCGATATCGACCGCGGCTATCAGCCAAGACCTAGAGAAGAAAAAAAAACGAGCAGCATGACCATGAAAGCGTACCGCACGCTCTAATCTTGCCCGATTGCGTATTGATTAATTGCACCCTCCGGGGGAGAGCAGACACAGGACCTCCTCTGATGTGACCTATCTTTATAGATGCGACTGCGGTCAGTGTCTCTGTATGTAATAGGCCACCTCGTAACCTTTCTTTCGCATGCGACCGCTTCTTGACAAGAAGGGTCAACAGATTGTCTAGGAAATGAACAAGTCGCAGATAATTAAGAACAAGCAGTTTTTCTACAATATCTCTGGGAGAGTAGAGGCCTCAGACGACGACATCAACGTTATCAATGTGAGATAGATATATCGGAAATTGCAACTATGATCACCCACTACTATCCCCAGGCATGGGCAACCTGTGCTTCGTTCCATACGACCTGCGGAACGATTTTGGAATTTTCTTTACTAACGGAACTAAAAATGCTTTGCTGACATGCAATTAGTGTCTATTCTGATCAATCGAACGATTAATCAAACGATCAAAACTTTTGAACACAAACAGCGAATAGACAACATTATTTACAGTGTATAAAGAACGAATATTACTTAAGATACATTTCATAATTACATGAATTGCAATAGAATAACAGAAAATGGAATATAGAGTACCTGGATACACCAGGATACAGCAAAGCATATCTTATATATTTTATAATTCAAATGAAAACATCAATCGAACAATTTGGATATCGTGATATCCAGAGCAAAGGCTCTCATGACTCACAGTTCCAAATTATATGGGAAAATAATAATTTAATAGTGCTGACAAATTCTTTAAGTTGCTGAAATATTTGTAGAAAAAGCAACTAAAAGTATCAAAATGGAAATTACTGAAATGAAAATGTAGAATTTTTTTTTTCTAACGGATGCTTACCGAAAATTAAATAAGCAGATCGGTACCATCTGAGTATTTAAGTAAGGAGTACCAATCGCCAAAGAAGCATTTGTACCACTAAGTTACTTTGAATAGGTTGCAGGATTTCTGTTATAAAAAAAACTACTAAGAAGTAATGTAGTTTCCAAGATAACAAGTAGGCTCAAGTCAGTTTTTGCCGGGTGAATGATATGGGTATTCATGATATAGCTATAATGGGACACTGGGACAAAGTAGATTTGAATTCAAGTCGGACATGTTGTTAAAATGTCCTAGTAAACGAAATCTTTAGCGAAAGACTTTTGCGCTCATATAAACATACATGTATAGCGTCCCCATCAGAGGCAAATTTATCCATCTCGGGGCCCTAAGCGGGGGATCGAAATGGAGCGCCTAGTTTCCTGAAAGCCCCAAATATACCGCATTTTTTATGAATATCTTTTTACGAATACCAAATACAAAATCCTGAATTCGTCAGGGATTAATTTTCTTCTGTCGTTTGTACTAGTGATGGGTTCTGCGGATCGCACCCACGGTTCCGCTCCGGTTCCGGCAAGTATGATTCCGATTCCGATTCCAGAGAGGAAGGAATCTCTAGTTCCACCGGAATCGTCTGGAATCGTCTGGAATCGTCCGGAATCGTCGTAATCGTCCGGAATCGTCTGAACAGTCGGAATCGGCCAGAATCGGCTGGAATCGCCCGGAATCGTCCGGAATCGTCCCGAATCGTCCGGAATCGTCCGGAATCGACCGGAATCATCCGAAATCGACCGGAATCGACCGGAATCGTTCCGAATCGTCCGGAATCGTCCGGAATCGACCGGAAACATCCGAAATCGACCGGAATCGACCGGAATCGTCCGGAATCGTGCGAAATCGTAGTCAATCGATAGTAGTGAATAGTAGAGCCGATTCCGACTGTTCTGACGATTCCAGACGATTCAAGTTCACGTTCCGGCCGCGCATATGTCAATGCTGTCTGTTGTACATTTAAGCCAGGAATGTCGCGCACTGAGTTCCTCAATATCGTTCGACATGCACGCTAGCTTCTTGTGTTACTGTTTGTATCTATTTGTATTAGGTTATGCACTGAATTCCGGAATTCCGACTATTCCGACGATTCCAGACGATTCCGGTTAATTACGACGATTCCGGACAATTCCGGGCGATTCCGGTCGATTCCGGTCGATTCCAGACGGTTCCGGACGGTTCCAACGACTCCACACGATTCCGACGATTCCGACGATTCCAGACGATTCCGGACGATTCCGGGCGGTTCCAGCTTGTCGGATTGAACCTAACCTTCGGAACTGGGTCCGAAATTTGTTGGAATCGTCCGGATCCAGTTCCGCTTTTTTGTGCATTTTGCCCAACTCTAGTTTATACATTATTTTAATGGTACCTATAGTCTTCGTGCAATCAGGCTTACATATTTAGCATATTTTTAGGTTGTCCATCATCGTTATTTCCGGTAGGGCAAATTTATCAAAACTATACTTAAATACTAACCAGTGTTTGGTGTAAAAAAACATTCTCAATAGAAGTTTTTTTTAATAAATACGCATTTGGTCGTTTTACTAAGCTATTAGTATTTTGTATAGAAATGAATTGTATGGAAATGGAAATGATAAACTGTCGTTGTTAAAACTCCAGCCTTTCCAAATTGCAGTACTGATCTAGTTGTTCTACCTTGATTCAGTTGCCCTGATTTTAACCAATTTTATCACTGTAACAACCTGACAATTGGTCTTTTTATTCTTCTTTATGGCTCAACAACCGTTGTCGGTCAAGGCCTGCCTGTACGCACGTGTGGGGTTGGCTTTCAGTGATTTTTTGGATTACCCCCCATAGCAGGATAGTCAGTCCTACGTGGCATGTTGTTAAGTCGTGCGAGTTGACGACTGTACCATGAGACCGGCAAATTGACAATTGGTCTAGTACATCTAAAAGGCATATTTGAAAAGCCTTTGGAAAAAACAGAATTTAACTCATTTGTGTTTTTGTATTTTAGATCAAAGTTTGCAATTCAGCTCGTTCTTAAATATCTGCGAATATCTGTTTCATAGATACATAAAAATTGCCTGAAAACCAAGTGTCCGACAATCATTATACTGTACTTGCGTATTTGTAGACTTTTCGTCCTTGCAATCGAGAACATAGACAAAGTTCTTTAGAAATTTAAATTAAACTTCCCAGAGGCTTCTACATACTTGCTCGTCATGAGAGGTAATATGGAAAAGTGCGAAAGTATGTCAAGTTTGTCTAGGCTTTCAAAAATTATCTCCAAAGTTCGTAACAACTTTTGATTGCTATAAACATTATCAACACATTCCACACACTTACTTGTAAGAATGTATTACTTTGAGAAAATTTTAGTTTTCCGTTCACATCTGCATTAATAACAAAAAAAACAATCGCTTATAAAAGTGAACTAACATGTGGAGGTTTAGCTCGGGGCCCAGTTTAAGCCGCCCCCCCGCGGCCGCTCAGTCCGCTAATAGGAATCATTTATCACTACATCGTGTAATAATTGACATGTGTCCCAAAACCGCTTTGTTATAAATGAAGCCCGCACAAAGTTCATCATCCCTGGTCTAGAACAATAGTCTTAAATCTTTTCGCATGCTTTCGCTCTTTTAATTTTATTAAAATACTATCTTCGCTTGCCTTCTTCTGGGGCTGCAAACTCAAGAGGATCTTCAACAGTCGAAAAGGTGTTTTAATACGGTGGAACCGCTCATAACGGGCAAATCTAAATGGTCAACAAATAATAAGCACCATCTCGCATAACGAGCACTATCATTTGTGTTCCTGGTGCGTTTTTTTGGTGCCTATGTGAAATCAATGATCACGTTCGGTAAATATTGAGCATTTCTTTGCGCAGCTGCGATACTAATCATTCGTTTTATATAAAAAAAAATTGCCTAGCGGAAACGTCTCGTAAAACTGTTGAAAGCAAGAGGATACTCATTAAACAGAGAGTCTACTATTAAAAAAATATTTGAATACCTTATTTGCGCTGAAGAATTTTTACCCGTTGGTGATGGAATTGAAGAATTTTAAATGGTGATGAAACTAGTTTACTTAAACTGAAGATGAAGGTGAAGTCTTGTTGGAAATGTTTAACAGTGGAACACACTGTAGGGATTGAGATAGGACAGGGAAATAATAATAATAATAATAATAAATAAAAAAAAGGAAGCAAGTGATGAACTAATATATCAGTTGAATGAGAAGGAGTAATACTGATGGGAACGGTTAATAATAATATTCAAAACAAAAATTGAATTACCCTTGCAAGAAAATATTTAATCAAGCAATTTGCTTGAAAGGGCGAAAGAGCGTCAAGCGCAAAACAGGCCGGGCGAAACTGGAAAGTAAAGGAAGTTGGGGAAGACGGACGTTAGTCTTGTGGTTGATCAATTGAAGCAAGGTTGTGGGGAGGTTTAAAGCGAGGAAATAAAGAAAAAAAGTTTGATAAAAGTAAAAAAAATAGATAAAAGTGAAGAAAAATGTCCATCGATCACGACAATGGCGCAAGTCGGTGAGTTGTGAGTAAAGAAGCTCTCGACAAGAATGTAGCGCGTTGAATTCAAGTGAAGATCGTCATAAAAATACGACGCACGCGACACAGAAAATGGCGGTGCCCTGTCAAGCGGATAAAATGTTGTACAGTTTTCATCCACAATCCTTTTTTTATATAAAGACCTCGTACGATTTTAGTTTACACTTTAAAATTCTTTAATGATCATAAATAAGATATTACGGATTAAATATATACTCGTGTGTGAGCGTCGATATATACGATATACGACGAAGTTATATACATATATATGTATGTACAAGTATGTCTTTGCCGAAGTAAAGGCGGAAAGAAAGTGTTTCAATATGGCGACGTGTGGTTTCCAGTGCAGAGAAATAATAAGTCGCGATTTTTCTTTTCGAAAATTGCGCAACTGTTTTCTATTATTTTTTGGAGAAGGAACTGTAATTTCGAAGACATACTTATAGAATTATAATATAGTACGAAGCTCGCGCGTGTGTGTCTGTGCGTGTGCACGTGTGTATGTATATGTGTGTCCCGGTAACAAAAAAAAAAAAAAAAAAAAACCACACGATCACATAAATAAAATGGAGGGTTCAAATTTTAAAACAGAAAAAAAAAAGTTTTACAACGAACCATCTTCTTTATATAGACGTTTTTTTCACATTGTTTTACTATTAGTTATTTACATCGGTTTTTTTTTTAACAAAAATATATTAAATTTTAATAGCTTAAAGTAATACATATGATAACTGTGTAATATACAGGCGCGTACCTGTGCGCACCGGGCACTTGTGTGCATGTACATACTCATGTGCATATGCAAGCAATAATACGCTTATCAAAAAAAAAAAAAAAAAAAAACAATACCTAGACTAGCAAATCCTGAGTGATTTGGCAATATGGAAAATTCAAGAATACAGCCAGCTCCCTGAGAGGACGGTGCTTCCCTGAGAGGAATTTCTTGAAAAATTAACCATGTATCCCTGAGAGGACACTGTTTCCCTGAGAGGAATTTCCAGAAAAAATTAACCATGTATCCCTGAGAGGACACTGTTTCTCTGAGAGGAATTTTCCGAAAAATATATATTAAAAAATGCATGACATAGACACATCTTGTTTCCGAGACACGTGAACCCGAGATAAATAGTATAATTTTAAATCAATTTACAAACAACAAATAGTTTTATCTCTTTTCACGGATATGTACCCAAAAATAATTTAAGTTTAAAAAATAATAATAAAAAAAATACTTTATGCATCACAAATTATCCCCATTTCAATATTATACTTAAATACTCAACCGTATGTCTCGGGAACGCGTAAACTCGCACCTTATGAACAGGCTGTGTACTTCTAGTATTAACTTCTGACGCGAACGATACGGTCTCAGCACCTCTATCAGCATTCCATAATACTTAACAGAACTATATTTTGGTTTGTCTTCATAGTTAATTTATTTATGGTGGTATTGTTTTCGCGTTTTGTTAATATTTTATCATAGCATGACACAGGCCAACATTGATGCATTAACGGAGGCTTTATTAGCAGAAAAAAACAAGAATGCCCTCTTGGAGAAAGAACTTAAGGAAACTCGTAAAAAGATCCGGCATAACACCTGGATAGAAGAACCTTCGGAAAATCAACCGTTTGACCCCGAACCATACGGGTCCTCGACAATGATCCAAACACCAGTACAGTCTACTAACGAACTTTCGATGCTTACGTCGATGTCATTCGCCTCGTTACAAGTTTCCACTTGTACTCCCAAGGAAGGAGAGGAAGTGGATAAAAAATCCTTCGAACGATGGAAGGAACAGCTCGAAGCAGCAATGAAATTTGCAGGCATTTTTAACGAAAACATGAAAATGAATGCTTTCAAAATGAAAGCAGGTTATTCCTTATTAGATACTCTGGAAGCTACATCACCGAATGATTCATCGAGCGATGCACAGTTATTCCCGTATACTAATGCAATGGAAAGGTTGCATAAATACTATAGCTCACACGATTACGTTTTCCTACAGCGACAAAAATTACGTTCTATGAATCAGAATGACGGCGAGTCCGATTTAACATACGTAAAGAAAATAATTGACCTAGCAAAGCTCTGCAATTACAAAGACAACCAATTGATAGAAACAGTAGTCGACGTGATCCAAGCACATGCTACTAATCCAAGAGTCCGTAAGACAGGAATAAAAGTTCTAAGGAAACGTGGATCAATAACAGATCTTTTGGACAAAGTGCGAGAATGCGAAATGGAACAAATGAACGATATAAATTTCGCAAGGACCCACCAGCAAAACTCACAAGTCCAACCATCAACACTAGTGGCCGCCGTGTCCAACAGCTCTTACCATAACAATGGGCCTCGTATGGGAGGATTCCATCGCGGTAACTCACTGTACCATCAGAAATATTGGGGCATGCAAAGCGGAAGAGAAACATCTAGACTAACACCATCGCGGTTTTCATCAAATAGACCTTCCGGAGGTCGTCGCGAACCATGTGGAAGATGCACTAGCAACTATCATTCTTCTGAGAACTGCCACGCCATCAGCAAAAGATGTCGCAACTGCCACACCGTAGGGCACATCGAACGTGCATGCCGTCAGGGGATTCAGGATAAAACCAAACGTCGCGCAGAGGAAGAAGAAGCAGGATCACCAGCAATTAAGACCCGGAAGATCGCGGCAATTATGGACAGCAATAACACGCCCGAAACAACCAGTGATAAAGAGATCGTAAGTGATATACAATCATCTGATCTTATCTGACCGCTCGATCAAATTATATATTCCTATACTGAATTCTATGATTTTTCTATTCACTTACATTCTAAATTTATTCACGCTTCTAAATTGTTCACAAAAGAGAATTCCAAGAATTAACGCCTTAAAATTTGTTATGGTTTGCAACTGACGAATTAGGTATAAAAAAAAAAATAAAAAATAAAAATAAAAATAAATAATATTAATACAGCGATAGTACTTACAGTTTCTTGTTAAAAATATATTCCACAAGCTACAACTTTATTTAACATGGTACACCTAACATACCTATTATTGTCCGGGACGAGATACCGGAGCGGAATGATATTAAATTAGAGTACAGATAGTTATTATATTCTATTTGAAGGAATATTTTACACAGGTACATGCGTATGTATATACATACGGACATATATACATGGGTATATGGCGTACACGTATATATGTGCGGGTGGGCGCTTATATGTACACACGTATATACATAAACCAGACATATTGAATTTTAATGTACTTCCAGGATATGATGAAAGTGGCGAGTAAAGACAGCTATTTACAGTTAACAAAGTCCCCTGAACAGACAACCGCTATAAATAATGACCAGTTGTGCTCAGTCGAGAAGGGAATCGACAACGAAGGCTTTATTGTCGGATATGTCGCAGGCGTTCCTGTGAATTTCATGATTGACTCCGGAGCGGACGTGAACACAGTAGCTGAGGATATTTATGAAGAGTTAAGAGCAAGTGACCCTAGAACGAACCCGATATACAATATAAAAGATGGAACCGATCGGACATTGAAAGCTTACGGGGTACAGAAGGAAATTCCTGTGGTTGCTTCCTTCATAGCCGAGCTCTACATATCTGAAGAACGCCCAAGATCTTTAGAAAAATTCTACGTTATTGCAAAAGCAAAGCCTTTGCTTAGTAGAAGTACAGCAATTAGATATAGCGTGCTGCAATTGGGCTTGAACGTGCCAGTAAAATGTTGCGCATCACAAATCTATAATCGGTTGTTACCGGGAGAAATACTGGCGATATCAATGTCGGGAGAATTCCCAAAATTCAACGTTGCTCCTGTAGTTCTCTCATACGATCGAAGCTTACCACCATCTCGAAACGTTTTTACCAATATACCGATCGCTTTCAGAAACGAAACAGAAAAGCGTTTAGAGAATCTCTTATCCTCCGGGATTATAGAACGCGTAAATGAACAAATGGACAAGTCTTTTTGCTCGTCACTCCTGGTAGTACCGAAGGGTAAAAACGACATCCGACTAGTCGTTGATCTTCGAGGACCAAATAAATGTATCGTAAGATCGCCGTTCAGAATGCCAACGTTGGAAGCGATACTATCAAAACTAAACGGGGCATCATGGTTTTCGACCATAGATTTGACTAGTGCCTTTTTCCACGTTGAGCTCCACGAATCCTGTCGTCTTCTAACGAATTTCTTCGCTGGTAACGGTACTTACCGTTTCAAAAGATTGCCGTTCGGATTATGCAACTCACCAGATATCTTCCAGGAACTTTTACAAACCGTTGTCCTGCCCAGGAGTCCTTAATTACTTAGACGACATTCTAGTGTTTGGCTCTACTAAGAAAGAACACGATCGACACTTAGATTCAGCCCTTTTAAGATTGCGCGAACATAATGTCCGTTTAAACGACAACAAATGTATATTCGGTGCAAGGTCCGTTAAATTTCTGGGATTCAACTTATCTGGTGACGGATGGAGAGTTGAGGACGACAAGAGAAAAGCCATCGAGAACTTTCGTAGACCGGAATGCTTATCCGAAGTCAAAAGTTTCTTAGGGCTAATGAATTTTGCAGAACGTTTCATCCCTAAAAGAGCCGAAAAAACAGAGAGACTAAGAACTCTTGCCAGATCCGAGACTTTTTACTGGACGAGGGAAGAAGAAAATGAATTTCAATTTCTGACTAGGGAAGCTCTTAACGCAATTAATAGACTCGGATATTTTGATGAAAAGGATACCACAGAACTTTATGTTGACGCGTCCCCAACAGGACTCGGCGCAGTACTTGTACAATTTAACGACGCAAAAACACCACGTATAATAGCTTGCGCTTCCAAATCACTCACATCATCAGAAAAAAGATACCCTCATACGCAGAAAGAAGCTTTGGCAATAGTATGGAGTGTAGAAAGGTTTACCTATTACTTGATAAACAAATTCTTCACAATTAGAACAGACTCTGAGGCTAATGAGTTTATATTCGGCAGCTGCCAACGTACGGGTAAAAGAGCGATTACAAGGGCAGAAGCATGGGCTCTTCGTCTTCTTCCATATCAATTTAATATAGCTAGAATACCCGGAGATTTGAACGTTGCCGACGCACTTTCACGATTGATCGGTAAGTCTCAAACAGACGACGCGTTCGATGAAGATAACGAAAAACATTTGCTATATGCACTGGACGCTGGCGATATGAATATCTCATGGACAGATATACAAACATCATCCGAATCAGACGAAGAACTGCTAGCTGTTAGAACGGCAATTCAAAACGGGAAGTGGATAAAATCCCTCCGGCGATATGAGGCAGAAAGCAAAAACCTCGAAACATTAGGACCTATCGTTTTCAAGGGCGACCTTATAGTACTACCTACAAATCTTCGAGCTAGAGCACTAGAAGCGGCCCATCGAGGTCACGTCGGTTGTGGGGCTACAAAGAAGATACTGCGAGAATTCTTTTGGTGGCCGAATATGTCGAGGGAAGCAGCGGATTACGTGAGTAATTGCGAGACCTGTATCGTAGTCTCGAAAAGGAACCCACCTATACCCTTATCATGTAGAGAATTACCTAACGGACCGTGGGAGATTTTACAGATCGATTTCCTATCCCTACAGGGTTTTGGATCGGGGGAGTTTCTGCTGATCGTAGATACGTATTCTCGTTATTTACACGTGTCAGAAATGAGACTGACAAATGCTAAGAGTACCAACGCAGCCCTATCTAAAGTCTTTTCAATATGGGGGTTGCCTTTAATTGTTCAAAGCGATAATGGGCCTCCTTTTCAGAGTTCGGAATTTATTCAATATTGGGAAGCTAAAGGGGTTAGGGTTAGAAAATCAATACCCCTAAGCGCACAGTCGAACGGAGCGGTAGAACGACAGAACCAAGGTGTCATTAAGGCGGTAGCAGCAGCAAAAGCAGAAGGAAGGAACTGGAGAATAGCATTGGACGAGTACGTCCATACTCATAACACACGAAAACATCACTCGCGTTTGGGAATAACACCCTTTGAACTGCTGGTGGGATGGCGGTATCGAGGCACCTTTCCTTGCTTGTGGAGGTCCAAGTACGAACCGGATAGAGACGAGGTACGGGAAAATGACAACTTATCAAAACTAATAAGTAAACAGTACGCAGACAAACATCGAGGAGCAAAAGAAAATGACATCGCAACCGGCGACATAGTTTTAACAGTTACTTCTCAAAGAACAAAAACCGATCCTACCTTTTCCAACGAAAGGTACACGGTATTAACGAGAGAAGGCGCCAAGGTTGTTATCGTAGACGGGTCCGGGAATAAGCTAACTAGAAATGTCCGAGATGTCAAGCGCGTTCCAAATATTAGTGATAACTCTTCAGTCGAGGATCAGGGATTAACAGAGGAAGATTGTTTTACAACGCTACCAATGTCTGTTTCACAACAAGTTACCGATAATAGAAACAATGTAGAAGCTAGACCTAAGAGAGACATTCGCATACCGGAAAGATTCAAAAATACACTAATGTACCATATTTGTTGATTAAGAGTAGAGGTGGCGTAGGATGTAGGGATTGAGATAGGACAGGGAAATAATAATAATAATAATAAATAAAAAAAAGGAAGCAAGTGATGAACTAATATATCAGTTGAATGAGAAGGAGTAATACTGATGGGAACGGTTAATAATAATATTCAAAACAAAAATTGAATTACCCTTGCAAGAAAATATTTAATCAAGCAATTTGCTTGAAAGGGCGAAAGAGCGTCAAGCGCAAAACAGGCCGGGCGAAACTGGAAAGTAAAGGAAGTTGGGGAAGACGGACGTTAGTCTTGTGGTTGATCAATTGAAGCAAGGTTGTGGGGAGGTTTAAAGCGAGGAAATAAAGAAAAAAAGTTTGATAAAAGTAAAAAAATAGATAAAAGTGAAGAAAAATGTCCATCGATCACGACACACACCTACACAAATTAATCTAAAACGTGTTTTCTAAAGTAAAAGACTAAAACAATCGACCACATTTTCAATAAAATAGTTCATTAATAGTCACAAAGAAATAGTGAACTTCTAGTGAATCTTCTATACAGAAGATTCGATCTAAAAATCGTGAAACCCAGCTGTTACGAAATCTGCAATTTGAGATCTGCGCCAGATTTACAAATCCGCGCGAATACAAATGAAACTTAAAGATATATTGAACATTGATAGTAGTGATAATGAAAAAAGCATACTCATCTATATGCAAACATGGAAGCAGAGATAGGATGAAACCGTATGATTACGAAGGGGTACAGCATGTGGACCGAATGAGGAAGAACGATGACACCAGATTTTTTCGATTGCGGCGTTTCTTTAAAGCGATCTAATCAGCGACTGTTGTTGTTCTTTTTTATGTTGATATATTTTAGAAAGGATTTGGCTCTAATAGAGTTATTTCGCTTCCTTAAGATGATTAGGGCATGTCTTTTGTAGTCCAAGTTACTCCCTTTATAATAGTTCACTTCTTCAGCCCCAATTCTTAGAAATATAGAATAAAAAAACATGGTTTTAATTTTATGCGCGGTTAGAAAATTCGAAGCAAATAGAAATAAGGCATGTAAAGCTTTTGCATCATGTTGGTCCAGTACGTTTCGATACGATGCAGCTGAGTGATATTGAACCAGTTTGCGGACTAGGGTGTCATATCGAAATACCGCCGAAATTCGAAAAAAATCGCATTGAATTTTGGCGTCATTGGTTGCCGCTGTGAAGCCAGGTTGTATCTGCTGAGTCATGGGATACTATTAACGAAAGGACAATTATCGTTTCGTTAGTGCAGGTCAACTTAAACCCATAAAAATCGACAATGTTTGTCCATTTTTGAAAATGCAAACGTTAGTATTGCTCGTTCTTCTATTACTCTCTTATATTAAAGTCTAAATTACCTGTGATTGTTGGGATTTTGGACAGTTTAAATTTTTGCTGCAAGTAGTTTGATTCTTACCGCTGTATCGCACACAAGCCTTCGATGATCAATCCATAGCGGCTATATGTTTCAATCTACAACATTCTTTTCAACCCATACTAGCATAGATACCATAGCCATTCTCGCACAATTAGGAAACGAATCGCTTATCACCACCCACAACTTTGTAAGTGTACTAGCTTCGAACACTGGCTATGCAGAAGTATCATTTTAAAACGCAATTGTACGCTTCCCATCGATTTGTTTACGAGTTGTTTCTTTGCAATTTCCTTTTTTGTGTTACTTCTGTTCTTTCTGTTACTGCTTGTTGTTAATATTTTACAATTTTGCGTTTGAAGAATATAAAACTCTAAATTTCAATAATCCTATAGAAATCTAATAACACTCAATGTAAATTTTGGAATTTCAAACCAATACCCCACCCTCAAACAAGACTATCCTCCCAGGCTGAAAACCGCTGGTCTAGAATCTTGAACAACACTCATCGACGTGTCCTTGTCAGCGATGTAATCATTTCTATAAAACATCATACACACCGAACCAGCTGGATTAGAATGAACAGTGCATCTTGATTATCCTTTATTTGATCCTAGCTGTTTCCATCATCTTCATATCTTGTCTACTATACACACACACACACGCGCACAAACCCATCTATCGCACACACAGGCTTTTCTTACAAGCTAAAATGGTGTCTGTTTCTCTGCTTGCTGCCCTTTCTTCGTTTTGTTTTGTTTTTTTTTTTACTCTCAATCACAGTAGCTCACAGCAATTGCGCAAACAGGACCCATATCGGGGATGATGTGGAGATGTCCTTAGGATGTCCTTAAAGGGTTGTAAACTACGCTGAAATCATCATATCTCTTCAACTGCAGTCTCTCCTATAAGATGCGTTGCGTTAAGGTTACTGGCCGCTTGTGTTTTGTGTATCTCCGTTATCGCATCACCTTCAGTATTGCTCGAAAGGGATGGTGATGGAGGTCGTTGCTGCCAAACCCTGGCATCTTGCAAGTTGTTTTTTTTTTTTGGTTTCAAAAGGAACATTTTACACAGGTGTACAAAACAACAACAAAAATCGGTTAAGCCGTTATCAGTAGTACGACGACACAATAACAACGCATCATTTGTTGGTTAGGTTGTTCGTTATCTTGGGTGCCACGGTCGGGTCGGGTTCCTTATATCAACATATCATCATCGCTATCCGACATCACGTTCGAAGGGTTCAGCAGCAGGCTAGAAGTTTCGCTGTTGTCCACCTGCAAAAGAACAAGACACCGCTTTACACTACCTGCCTTAATGTCTGTTAAAAGTACACTACTTACGCGCGAGTACATCGTGCTGGGGAAATCGTTCTTAATGAGCCCGCGACACAGCAGCACCGAGTGGAGTTGATGGCATCGATCCGGATGGCGGCGCACAAGGTATAACGTGCCAGCGCTCAGAGTACTGATCACGGTCAGACAGATCATGATAATGCCTGCAGCGAGGGTGAAGAAGATAGGACATTAAAGTCGTACCACATAAGAACACAGAAGGAGGGGGTCATGCATCATCCAGCACCTACCAAATGCTCCCAGGCCTTCCGCGTCTGGCTGGACATGTGTGCCGATCGGTTCGGGTGTGGTGGATCCGGTCACTCCGGGTACGGTCGTCGGACTGCCAGTAGGATCGGTTGGAACTGCTGATGGGGTTGGCGTAACGTCACCGCTCGCTGAGGCATTGCGCCCAACGAAGGTGCAAACCTTTGGAGATGATTTCGTGATGATTTCAAAACAGGCCGTAGACTGTGGAAAGAGAAACAAAAAAGTATTGGAAAATGTCATATCATGTCAACAGCATGAGAGATGTTACTATATCGTAGAATTCATTCAGTTTTCATGCCTCCCACAGTACTCTCACAGCGCGTAATGCCATGGGTGTCCCGGGTGTCTAATGGAAAGTTTCGGTCACCAGCAACTCTGCGGAAATTGGTGAACCCAGTAAACAATGTCCACTACTTAAGTTAATTGTGTCGCGCCCAGCCATTGTAAGTGCTTTCTCTGCTCTGCGCGCAGCATCGATATCGGGACAGTGGGTCCGATTGTATCTTGTCTGCCTTGCGAGCGAACCCGCTAGCGATAACATGAGTGTCCCGCACCATGCCATGGCACCGCAACGGAAAAGGGTATAAAACACCCCTACACGCCGAACGGTCTCACGACATTCTATTCTAGTTTGCAACATGAAAGGTAAGTGTCACTGCCGTCAGCCCGCTCTGGCGATCCAGTGCGCAGTGTGAACCTTCCACAACTGATGACGCGTTTGTCCGTGTGTGTGGCTGTGTGTATATGTGTCTGTGTGTGAAGAACCGTTTGTAACTAATGACGTTATCTCCACCGATCAGTGCTGGCGTTGATGCTCTGTCTGCTGGTGGGTGCCACGGTGGCATCCCGTTGCGTGCGGGACAACAGCAACGGCGAGCCAGGCTGCAAAACGAAGGAAGAGATCGACCAGGGCTTCTGGCGCCACAACTACGACCCGACCCGCTACTGGGAGTGTACCCGGCTGAACGAGCGGGCGGTCCTGCGCTCCTGTCAGGATCAGGCCTTCCATCCGTCCCAGCTCGAGTGCGTCGACTGGGACGACTGGGAGTGGGAGCCGGTGTGCGCACCGCTGACCCGGCCGGATCCATAGGCCGGCAGGACTCGGACGCTATGCCGCAAGATGCTTCGGGATTGGAAATAAAGCGAGCTCAAAAACTGCATGCAAACTGTGCAACACACAACGATCAAACCGTATCTATTTCTGACACCTCAACCATCTTCACGCCTCTATCACACATCTTTCGCTACATCGTGCCCAATACCACGCAACTCAACGCATCCCGAGCGCATTCTGTTCTGGCCTCAGTACTGCTTATTCTGTCACACGTCCGGGAATGCACTCTCTGTCGCTCTCCGCTCCGTTCCGTCCAAAAATCCGACCTCAGCAGGACGACCAGTTCCTGGTACCAACGCACGTCTGGCGGGAGAACTGGAACAGCGTCCCGGGGGCGCAGGGTTTCAGCTCCACCATCCAGTAGCCGGTCGGTGCCGGTCGGCACCGGATGTACTGGGTGGCGTCCGGTGAGGCCCACAGTGTGTTGAGGTCCTTCGCCGTGATGCAGGACGGCGGCGGACAGTTGACGTTCATCGGTCGCACCGTCCAGCGGGGGCTGGCACTCCCACCATCCCACTGCGGCGGTATGCCGCGCCCGTCCACGCTTAGTCCAGCGAGCAGCAGCAGCACCAGCAGCACCAGCTTGGTCCACGAACGGCGTCCGTTCATTGCGTTGCGGCGTGTGCAGTAGTAGCGGTTCCCTTTCCTACCATCGACCGGCTGGTCGACCGGGGCACGGGCGCAGGTGCTTTTATAGCTTTCCCGCCTGCCCCACGCCGGCCCAGACAATTGGCTTGTACCGACTTGACAGCTTACGAGCGGTGCCGTCGTCCACAAGACATCACGCACCGTGTCAAACGTCACTCTTTCTCGCTCTCCCTCGGACTCGCTGGGGATTGGTGATCGAAACGTGGGAAACGAAACGGACCGGTACAGACAATTGGAACAGACTGTCTGCTCGCTGATCGGTTGGCTTTGGAGAGAGGCTAGTCAATTTGAATGATTGTTTCCAGTGATCTATTGGATCTACTACTTCAACATATTTCAAGTACCGTAATTTAGCATGTATAACAACTCTCATGATGAATTATGATGAATACTTAAAAAACGTTATTTTTTATTTGTTAATTTTACAAAATTGAAAAATTTGCTTTTTTCAATATTACCTATTTGATTGAGATCATTTTTTTCCTTTTTGTGCTAGTAGTACAAACGCATAGAAACCCATTTACCTTCCTTTCTCTTCGGTTTTTTTTTTTCAATATTTCCCGAGTAAGTTCAATTTTGGAGTTTTTAAGGCTTAACTCGTTCCATTTAATGAATTTGAATCACTAATTATCTCATTATTTAATTAATTGAATCTAATCATTCATTGGATCTCAGTAACTCAATTACTCATGCATTTCCTTGGCAAACAATATTTGCTTTTTCCAGTATTGTCTTTGGGGCTACCCATGCACGAGTCTATCTTTGTAGAATCGAATGTAAAGTCTCGAGTGTAATCGAACTATTATTAGCGGAATTTGGGGCAAAAGTGCCACCATGCATTTTTTCCATAAAAAATTTAGTTCCATAAACCAATGGAGTATACTGATGGCTTCGTTCCAATGACTAGGTATACTGTGCCGAACATAGATTAATCAATTTTTCTCATTGTTTTAAAATGTTGTTTTATAGAGCATCAAAATTGAGCAGAAAATTATAGTTTATCAACCATACCAAATAAGCTCTCAAAAACATAGGAAAAAGGAACCGGGAAATTATTTATACCATCGTAAACCTGAGTAAACCTGAGTGTTTTTTTTTTGTGGGGTTAGTTCAAAACAAGACCAAAGCCAGGACCGCAAAGCGGTTGTAGCGCCGGATAAGTAAGTAAGTAAGTTCAAAACAAATATTTTTTTGTCACTAAAAAAATCAATTTCAAAAACCGTTAAAACTTTTGGGGCAAAAAGCCACCTCTATTTGAGGCAAGTGTGCCACTATCAAGAACTGCGTAGAAACGATGTCCAGTAATCTAGAACGATTTGAGAAATAGCCAAAAGTTCGTTACCGGCAGTTTGACATCTAAGAGCCGCACCATTTTGAACCAAATGTATTGATGCCTCATTAAATAAAAATAGTTTGAGGATTTGGTGAGTTTTCCAGGACTTTCTGCTGCTAAATGGCATCCAAGATGGCCAAACCGATTTTACTTCCTTGACCTTGATCTCGTTCCTACACAGTCCTTGGCCACTATATTTCATGGGCACGGAGCTGTCAAAAATGTAGGAACACATACACTAGTGCCACACACGTTCCTTCTGCTTCTGTTTGACGTAACGTCCTACGCAGACATGCCGGCCTATACAGGCTTTCGAGACTTAATTCATTACCACGCAGCCAGATAGTCAATCCTTGCTACGGGGGGACGGTCTATCCTAGGCTTGAACCCACGACGGGCATGTTATTGAGTCGCGCGAATTGACGACTGTACCACGGGTACGCTACACACGTAAATACTTGCCCAACTTATCCAAGAAATTCGATTATTTTACCCATGTGACACTCATGCCCCATATCCCAATAATTCACGATTTTTTTCGACCACATGTGACATGCTTAAGGTGGCACACTTGCCCCAAATTTCGCTAACCGTGTATGACGACTCCCTTGATCTGATTTTGATAATTTTCGACCAAAAAGGGCTACACGCTAAAATGCGGTACAAGTACAGACAACGGGAAAGGCTCAAGAAATGTGCCCAAACTCACCACGTTGCATATCTTTAGGCGCTACATCTTCTCTCGCACCGCAAAGGAGCAAACGCTTATGCTTCCCATCTTCTCCCGCCGGACATCTTATCGGCGGATCTCATAAACCCCATCCCAATCAAAGCATTTTTACAACCGCAAACCCCAAAACAGCCCCAAAAATAGCACCCACAAGCAGTAATGCTGTATTTTTGAAGGTACAGCGGAAGCGGTACATCTTATCAATCGGTATATTGCCGAGGCAGGGCTGTGTACGTTATCGGACACATTCTATCGTACTGCTTTGCGCTATCTTTTGTAGCTGACACCGAGCTTGGGGCAGCAAATTTGCAGAGGTGAACGATTAGAAGTGGCCCGGCCGATGCAGCACAGTTGGACTGCAGAGGAGTTGGACACTCCCCTCGCGCCTCCCCCCTGCCTCCTCTATTGATAGGCAAGCGCAGCTACCGTGGAATGTTCGTGTGGTGCGTCCGCGTGTAAACTAGCACGTGCGTATTCGCACAAATCACCGTATCGCGGCGTTTCGTATTGTGGAGTTGCTGTGGAGGACGCAGTTGACGGACGTACGCGCTATCTCATGATGAGGGGGGGAATGACAGTAACCACACCGGCGTCACACCAACCGATGATGATGATTGACCTCTAAATTACACCGCCCCACCATACCTTCCTCACACACTGCAGGAGCAGGGAGGTTGGGAATATGATTGATTGCCTTGCGTCTGACAAGACAGACAAATCCACCCGCAAACAAAAATGAACACGCCGGATTGATACTGTCTCGATGTCACATTGTTATTTTTCGTTTTATTTCAAACGTTCAATACATTCGATTTCATGACATGGCACGCTGATGTCGATCTGCTTCCGATCAGTGTAGCGGTGCCCCGTGCCCTTTGCGCAGGTGCGCGTGCCTGCTGCTGCAACGGGCGCCCCGGTGGTTGTTGGGACGCTTTGCCGACGGTGCATTGCGATCATTGCGTGGCTAGTGGCTATATCTCGGGTGGCGAAGCAGCACTACGCTGCACACTACTTTGCTACGGTACGCTAAACGACTATTGCTACCAACTACTACTCCTACTACTGTGCTCTACCGCATACTGCAGCCTACGCGCTAGCCAAGGTTGGGCGGCGTTAGAATAGGTCCAACGAGGCCCGGCGTTGTGGCCGTACCCTGCGTTGCCGGTGGCACCTTGGGCCCGTTTGGCACGGCCGTCCCGTTGTAGTACGGACAGACGCTCAGGCGGCACTCCGCCTCGGGCACACAGTCCTGGCGCCACACGTGGAACGCCTTGCCGTCCGCGCACGTGTACATGCGGGCGGTGAACGTCTGCTCCGCGCCCTGCGGCTCGCACACGTACAGCAGCTTCCGGTCGGCGGCGGGCCAGATGAAGCCGCGCTCCTGCACCGTCTCGCACCGCGGCTGATCACACACGATCGGCAGGGGAAGCGTTTCCGGTGCCGGCAGCGGCTCGACCAGCAGTCCGCAAACGTCGGCCGGCAGCGCGTCGGTGCTGCAGCATTGCAGGAAGAAGTTGAACTGAGTGCCGGCCGCGCACGACTGGCCGATCGGTTCGTACAGCCCGGCGCCCTGCTCGACGCACCGGTAGTACGTCTGCGGGCTGGCGGACGGCCAGAGGGTGGTGCGCTCGAGGGGTGTGCTGCACCGCGGCATGTCGCACTCGATCGGGATCAGCGGGCTCGGATCGAGGGCGTCCGTCAGACAGACGGCAGCCTCCGGGGGCGGCGTCGTCGGCGCGGGTGGCGGCGGATAGAACGGGCAGACGGCGATTTCCGAGGCCGGCCCGCAGCACTGCGCGAAGAAGTTGAAGGTCTGGCCGGGCGGGCATACGTTGGTGCGCACCAGATACTCGCCCGTCGCCTCCTGCAGCTCGCAGGACAGATAAGAGGTCGCGTCGTTCATCGGCCACAGAGTCGCGCGGTCCCGCTCCGTGCCGCACCGGGCCACGTCACAGATGACGGGAAAGACGGGCGTCGGGTCGTAGCTCTCCAGGCACGTGTCCGGATCGGGCTGCACCGTGGACGGCGGCACCATCGGCGGATAGATCGGGCACACGCTGTCGTCGTACTCGCTGGCCGGCACGCAGCGCTGCTCGAACGTCTGGAACAGCAGCCCGTCGGCACACTGCTGCAGCGTGGCCTGTATCCAGCCGCCCCCATTGTCCACGCACCGGTAGTACTCGTTCGGCGTCGCGGCGGGCCACAGGAAGGAGCGCTCCTGGTCCGTCTCGCAGCGCGGCGCGCCGCAAATGATCGGCACCGGCACGCCCGGCGGATCGGCCGGCGGGGGACAGGTCGGGCAGCAGTCGGTGCAGGGCGGCGGCGGCAGCGTCGGGAACATCGGACAGATGTCGATCCAGTCGAGCGGTATCACGCACTCCTGCCGCTGGAAGTCGAAGAAGAAGAAGTTCTCGCAGCGCGTCGGCATCGGCACGTACTGGAACAGCCGCTCGACCCACACACAGCGATAGTACATGTCCGCGACCGTGCTCGGCCAGAGGATGCTGCGCTCCTGCGGCGTGGTGCACCGGGGCGACCCGCAGATGACGGGCAGTGGCACGGGCGGCGGGACGGCCGTCGGGGCCGGAGCCAGGGTCGTCGGCTGCGGGGTCGTCACCGGGGACGCCGGACAGACGTTAATCCAGTCGGCCGGATCGACGCAGCCCTGGGTGACGAAGTTGAAGTACTGGCCGGCCGGGCAGATGTCCTGGAACGGGATCCAGACGGCCTGCAGCAGGAAGATGCAGCGGTAGTAAAACTGGGGCCCATCGTTCGACGGCAGCAGCAAGGTTTCGTCCTGCAGCACGGCACAGTTCGGTACGAGACAGTCGATGGCCGTGGGCGGACCGCCGGAATCGACCGTGGTCGTGATCGGTGGCGCAACGGTGGTCGTCGTCACTGGCGGTTCATTCGTTACGGGAGGTGGTCCGGTCGGCGGAGTGTTCGTGGGCGGAGTGTTCGTGGGCGGGGATGCGTTCGGGTCGCACGGGTCGGCCCAGTCCCATGGGTGCACGCACACCTGATGGAAGAAGCTGAACAGTGTGCCCGGCGCGCAAGGCATCTCCTGCGGCGACCAGCCGCTCATCAGTGGCCGACACTGGTAGAACTTGTCAGCCATCGGGTGCACCCAGAGCGTGTTGATCTCCTGCAGGGTGACGCACCGCGGACCACTACACGGATCCAGCGGCACTAGGACGCCATCGTCCGTACCGATGTCAATAGTCACTGTTGTCACTTGAGGTGTCGTTAGCTCGGGCGTGGTAACAACGGGAGTCGTTATTTCGGGGGTAGTAACTACGGGAGTCGTTATTTCGGGCGTAGTAACTACTGGTGTCGTAATCTCCGGCGTAGTAACTACTGGTGTCGTAATCTCCGGCGTAGTAACGACAGGAGTTGTTATTTCCGGCGTAGTAACTACTGGTGTCGTAATCTCCGGCGTAGTAACTACTGGTGTCGTAATCTCCGGCGTAGTAACTACAGGAGTCGTTATTTCAGGCGTAGTTACTACAGGAGTTGTAATGCCGGGCGTCGGAATACCATCGTCCTCCGTACCATCGCAAGCCTCCCACAGCTCTGGAATGACGCACACCTGGTGCCGGAAGTGGAACCAAGTGCCGGGCGCGCACGGCATCAGCTGCAGCCGCCAGCTACCATCCGGCACTGGGCGGCACTGCAGGAAAAAGGCCGGATCCGGATAGCCCCACAGCGTCTCGATCAGCTCCTGGGAGGCACAGCTCGGCTCCGGGCACAGCTCATTCCCGTCAGCCAACTGCTGGGTGGGGTACACTCGGCGGCACGCCACACCGTCTTCCGGCAGTTCGTCACTCTGCTCACACAGCTGGCTGGTCGCATCGAACCAGGCCCCGGCCGCGGGACAGGTGCGGAGCTGTGCGTACCACACGCCTCCGTCCGCCAGACACTCCCAGTACTGATTGATGCTAGCGCTTGCCGGCCACCGCGGACGGGCGTCCCGATCGTCCGAGCTCCAGCAGCGCGGTTGACAGAGGTTAACATAGGCTGGTTGATGTTCGCCGGCACAGCACCCGATCACTAGCAGCAGAACAGCGCCACTGCACAACAGTGTACTCCAACGATCGCCTCCGCTCGAGGCCATACCCCAGACAGTAGGTAGGATGCTTTGTTTGTATGTGTTTGTTTTCTTTTCACAGACTGTCTCCACACTGACACAGACACTGGGCAACGCTGAGCGTGGTTCGGCTGTTTGACTATTCAGACCCTGGACAGACACCGCACCTTGAACTCCTTAACACTACCACACCTCAACAGTGGACGAAGACGTCGCGCTTGCACGTTCGATTCCAGGCACACAGATGCCGACAGCTCTCCTCCAATATAACAAAACCCTAGCCGAACATACGGCGACGCGAATGTCAAGTGCTCGCCAAATCGTGCGGGTATCTTTCTTTTATAGGGCGAACTTCCGATTTCCCCGATTAATGACACATTACCTCCTGGGCGATTCTTATCGCATCAGTCGGTCCCATCCCGTTATCTGCGACTAAAGGATGTCGTACGTCCAGCGGTAACAATCAACCGAAACTTCAATAAATCATACTTCAACTGTCAAAAGCTGCTAAGGGGCTCGCACTCCCCTACCATTGCTTCTCCTGAGGTTCCTGAAGTTGCACAGATTCACCCGACTCGAACCTGCACAAGAATCCAAGGGTCAGTTAGCGATAGAGATAGAGAGGGTGTTGTTTTGGTTCAGCGGCATGCTTCGCTTCTCCTAACCCCAGCGTCTCTGCTGGGAAGTGCCTCGTCGCTGCAGTTGATACATTCCTGCGCTGTGACGTGGCTGATGTGGTGTACCATATCTTGGGATGGATATGGAGTCTCCCGAGCCCACTGAATGTGGGTGCGTAATATAGGTACTGGCAAAAAGATCTGGCCCTGGCTTATTTGCACCGATCCGAGGAGCCAGGAAGTGAAATGTACCGCTCCGGGAACACCGTATGCTCAACAATGATTGATAGGAGGGTACCTCTTCCTCTCTGTACACTATCTGCGCTGCTTTCGGAAGGTATCGGACAAAGTGTTCACCCATAGTTGTGTGTTTTTCCCCCTCTGTTTAAGCCGTTTATTTGTACCTCCCCCAGTTCCCCTTCAACTGCAGCTAGCTTAGCAATTCGGTAGCTCCCATTCCGCCTCGATCACGCAGACCTGTCGGCGGAAGCTGAACCGTGTGGTCGGTGCGCACGGCATCTCGATAGGTGACCAGACACCGCCGAGAGGACGACACTGGTAGAAATAGGCTGGGTCCGGGTGCACCCACAGTGTGTTGATATCCTCATAGGTTACGCACTGTGGCAGCCCACAGTCAATCAAACCGGGAGTTGTTTGGTCAGTCGGTGTCGAGCTTATGAGGCTGATCGTCGTATCGTCGTCAGTAGCGATGCTCGGCGATGTGGTGCTGGGACTGGTAGTACTCGTTGTCAATTCTACACATCCCTCCCAGTAATCGGGACGTACGCACACCTGCTGCCGGTAGCTGAACAACGTTGCCGGCGCACAGGGCATCCGCTGCAAGGTCCAGTCTCCTAGCGGGCTGGGACGACACTGCAGGAAATATAGTGGATCTGGAACGGCCCACAGCGTGTTGATCTCTTCGTACGTAACGCACCGGGGAGCCGGACACAACGAATTGTCCGCAACGGTGACAAAAGCGCTGGAGGGAGCTCCACGGCACCGGTCTGTCACCACCAGGACTATCACCAGAGACACAAGCAGCGTTTGAAAACTGTTTCCTTTCGATGCCATCTTCGACAATAACCGGGTTGCAACACCACGCTTTTGCAGTTAGTGACCTTCTTTCGCGGGCTTTCTTATATATGTGTTTACAGTTCACACGTAAACAGCAAAATCATCTTCTTATCGCTAGATTAACCCCTTTTTTACAATCCAAATTGTTTTACAACTTTCCCATTTACTATCGCAAAAGCATTTCAAATCCAATTAATCATCCCCACTGATATTTAGGATCAGATTACTACTAGTGGCTCACCGAAATTACACTAGTTAAGCAGAGTAGGTGAATGTAGTATAAGCAATTTTGAGAAGATTTAGAAAATTGTTGGAAAAAAATAAAATTTGTGGAAATCAGGATGGCTTCGCCCCATTTAGGCCTAGGAAAGGCGAAATAACTGACTTATTCCATTACATATATACAAAAATAATGTTTCATCGGATGTTTAACTGCTTAACATTCAACATCGAGCAGTATTGTAATTAAAGCCACATTTTATAATTGCTTTCTCCAAATTCGCTCCAGTTGTATTACGAAGTATTTCGACGGCTATGAGCACCATGGCAAGTTCTTCGGAAGTTTATCAAGATAAGCCTATTATAAGTTTGCGTTTCATGGGTTGTTTAGTTTTAGTTTAGTTAAGTTTAGTTATTAAGTTACATATATGTAGCCCATAAGGCAGATATATTAATAAAAAAAAAATAATAATAATAAATTAATATGCAAATTATTTTTATTATTATATTCAAACAACTCCTAGACTTTACTACCGTCCTATACTTCCTAGCGTGTCTGTTGTCTATGCTTTCCAAAGATCAACTAATAATTACGATATGAAATCGTTTAAAAGATTTTGATCGTATTTATAACTTTCTTCACACACTGAGGTCATTTTATGGATGTGGTCATGTAAGGAATTAGTTAATTTTTATAAGCAAGGAAAAACTCTTAAATTCTAAATGGTCTTCAAAAAACCAATGATTGTGTTAACCAATTGTTGGAGAAAAACACTTGCATGTCAAAATGCTCACCCCCAGCCACCATATAATTGACTAGTATAGCACGCGAAAGAATGTGCGCGACGACTCTACCAGAGTTTCCAGAAAATTCTTAAAAACAGCTGTATCGCGAGTGCGTCCATTATTATTCCGCACGTAGCTATGCCATTGACGAGAAATAAGTGGAGGAGCGAAGTTAATTACCCCATCTATTGGAATGCAACATGTATATATTTAGAGTTTGTGCACAGTGCCTCATGTGCATCTGTTGTCCCCGTGCGTTTGTGGTATGCGATGGGGTGCTTAAACAATCATCAATTAAAGTGAAGTGAAGCGAGTCGTCACACCGAGCAGGGATGCGCAGAGGCGTATCGGTGTGCTCGTGAAGATTAGTTTGGAACCGAGAGTAGGAATTGGAACTCACACGTGCCCCGGAGAGCTAGTGATGAAGCCCACTGACAAGATTTGAAGACATCCTGTCAACGGTTGTCGAACCTGCTCTTCCGCCCTGACATCCATCATTCGCGTGAGGCAGTCCAAAAACGACCCCCGATAAGCTGCCCCCCCCCCCCCTTTATGGCCTCTCGCTGATTGTTATCGGCGCAAAAACCGCCCAATATCTGGCAACAACCCACCGTGGGGTCCCCGGGGGTGGTCTAGAACACTCTTACCTACGCCGCGATTGTTTCGTTCGGTTCAGTAGCCAGGCCAATTGAGCTGCTTGACAGCGGTCGGTGCTGATGGATTGATGTTCACCAGTCCAGTCGGGTGTGATGTTGAAGCATCACTTCCTGGTTTGCCTCGAAACCCCCTGGGCAATTATGCTGGAGAGCAGCCGTTAATATCTTCGACATCGTGTGTGTCCCGGGGTCCAGTATGCGCCCTTTGTGGTCGAGCCAGCAAGGTGGTCTAGGCGCTTAATGACTCTTCCGCGCTCCCGCACGGGAAGCTACAGCTTATCTTTCGACTGTTGCCTTCCCTGTTCTCCTTCCTTTTCCCGAGCCAGCTTGAAGTGCGTGAGACGCGTATCGCATAGCTTTTCGTATTAGCTTGAATTAATAAAGCATGTCTGTACACCGACACTCAGCTAAAGGAGGGTTTGGGGAATGAAATACAGTGCTCCACTGTTTGTGGCAGGGAGTGGGGTGGAAATAGTTTAAGTGGGTGTCATAAAACATGCAAACTATGTTTCTTTTCCATTTCCACATAACGCTTCCAACTGGAAGAGCTACCAATGAATAACTCACACTGGTTGGCTGCCGATGCTCGCCGTGCCAGTTTTATGTTCTGCATCCATTTCCTGAGAAGCGCGCTGCACTTGGAACCAGATACCGGATGGACATACCAACCGAAAGGACGCATGAAGGCAGCCAAGCAAGCGTATTGAAAATCACAGCCCTCGGAAGATCCCTCCGCTTTCCGAGGGCTTCCCACTCGGTGTGCATGTGCATTATCCGCGGTAAAAAAAGAAAGAAACAACTATACTCCAATTCCCTGCTACCCGAGGCGCTACAACAATCGGATTGTTTTACGCTGTAAGACAATCATCTCGGTACGGGAACCATTTCCACAGATTCCTTCCCGCCGTGAATATGTGCTGTAAGACTTCTTCCGCGCTGTGCTAGAACATTCACACCCGCCTGGCCCGACCTGAAGGTGAAAATAATAGAGCCGAAATAAAAGCCCGGTTCCACCGAATCCGGTAAAAAATATCGAATAACCTTTCCCAAACGGGCCGACCTCGCTTGCATTCGGGCAGCCATGGAGTTGGCGTCTTATTGCTGCGCGCAGGTACGTCAAGCCGTGTCACTTGTACAAAGCTCTTCCAGAATAAAACCTGAACCCCCCTCTGAACATCCTATCGAGTTACCGTTTAGCGCGCTGTTTTTTTCTATGGTACTGCATCCCGTCGAACCGAATCGTACAGACTCGCGTCGTCCACGAAACATTGCCGCTGCTGAAACTTCTCAAACGATGTAAGGTACAAAGTGAGCTATTTCTCCCGCAGCATGATTGGTGAGAGAACAGCTGAGACCGGAACGCGTACCACAGGCCTGTCGCATTAATTCCCGCCGGACGGAACCGTCCCGAACCTGATCGTCAACTTGACCGCCAAACGATTCGGGCTCTCCTGAGTATTGTTGTGATAAATAGGATCACCGACACGTTACACGTGTTGGTCGCTGCGGTGACAAATTGCTCTAATTTTTACGCTTTCTCAACGGGTAAGAATGGCCGCTTTGGGTGAAGATCTTCAGGAAGAACAAAAAAAAAACCTGCCCTCCAGGAGCGTTTAATTACCCCCAAAGCAACTCTTGCCGCACTTGACAGCTGCTTAGCGGCTGCATGGAGGCGTCGATATTTTATTATTATCAGTTGCCGCTGGCGTACTTCAAACGACGGGTCCAATGGGGGCACTTTTGGGAAGTAAATCAATACCTTTCAGAACCGTCGTCGTCTCGGCTTTTGCCGTACCTCAGCACAACCATATCGGTCTCAGCAGTTCTTTTTTTTATAGCAACAGCTCACTCAGCGGATAAACAAACACAATACTAATGGCCAGGTATAGTTCAAATACAAATCGTCTTCATGTGCAGTAGTTCTTGACTATGTGTTTATTTTTTCTCAGCACTTTCTCTCTCTCTCTCTCTCTCTCTCTCTCTCTCTCTCTCTCTCTCTCTCTCTCTCTCTCTCTCTCTCTCTCTTTCTCTCTCTCTCCCTCTCGCTCCACGCTTCAACTTGTGTCATCGAAAACTAAACAGCATCACGAGTCAATAAGCGCAAGGTTTAGTTAAATATACACAACAATTTCTAACGAGCTCAGGCAAATCAAAGTACCCCGGTAACGAAGTCCGTCGTTGGGGAGGCGTGGGCGGCGGGGAAGGAAAACAAAAACATCACCACGATGTTGATATGGCACGGCAGACATAACACGAGAGGATATAGACTAAGCGACAAACCCCTTTTACGGGCGTCGTTCAAACAAAACGCATGCTGTAGCTGTTTGTGCTTGTACTGCTGCTTCGGCCGTTTCTTGGTTCTTCCCTCTCGATTTGCTGACTGTGATTCAAGATTCTTCAAGAAGCGCAAGCATTCAAGAAGAAGCAAGCAGCAGGGGCGAAAATAAAAACATAAACAAAAAACACTGCGAGTCAGCGTACCACTTGAATGAGCAGTAGAGTCCGTTGCGGTACATAGAGAAATTGGAGAAATGGAGTCTGATTCTTGTATGAAGATGAGGAATGTGTTGAGCAATCGCCCACAAAGGGATCGTTAATTCTGAAGCATCAATAGTTTTTGCGCCCGTGTGTGCTCTGTTGAGCAGGAAGTTTGTCAATTTAAATCATACAATAGATTGTTTTGCTTCCTCTCATGATTTGAAATAAAGATAAACGATATCCCATCCAGAACGTACCGTGCAATATCCCGATGCTTTTACTTCCAATGTTTTTTTCCGTGTTCAAGAAAATCCTGGCCTGCTTGATATTTGAATTCAAAGAGCAATGCTTTTCTGTTGGTCACTGGATTTAGCGTCTATACAAAACAGTGCCGAGACGCTATTACCTTTCTTTCACTGACCAATTTACTAGTGAATGTGTCGCCCTGCTCTTCATCAATTAATACTAAATAAGGAATTATTTTGAAACACACCATTTTGGTTCATTACTGAAAATGGGTTCCTAAACATCATTACCCCGAAACATAAACCATCCCTCGCCATGCTATCCAATCGAATTCCCCAGACTGGGGAAAAAAGCGCACACACACGCACAATCTAATAACTGTCAAAATAAATATAGAATAAGTAGAATATAATCTTACCACGAAAAGGAAGCAGAGGCTGGCGCATATTAGGCACATCCCGGGAACATGCATCGAATGCTGCCGTTGTCACGACGTGCGTCGGATAAAAAAGGGGGAAGTGAAAACACACACGCGCGCGCACGCTTGCAACCCCGAAACGGCGGAACAGCGACCGAAGCAGTCTATAATGAGGATGATAATGGGGCGCCGCCACTCGACGAGGGCGAGGCAGGGCATTGGAACATCGATCTAATTTTATCTTTCGATTTCCCTGCTAGTTTTTTAAGCATCTAAGCAGCTAGGATAAGCGACCGAGTATCAAAACAAATCCAACTGCAACGCTAGGCTCGCCCGAGCAGTTACGGGGTGCGGTAGAGAGCGCTCTTAAGCCCTAAAACCCTGTCATTGTCAGGGAGTTTGTTTCTTCTCCTCTCGCCTCGTGCTGCCCCCTTCCCCACTTCTAATGCCTTTTTAGCGGCTGCTGCTGCCGCAGCGTGACCTATTCCTACCGGTACCGGTTGTTGTTGTTTTTTGTTTCTGTTCCCGCTGCATCCCGATTTCCCGCTTTCCAACAGCTCCGAGACCTAATAAATGATCCACTTAACTGGCGAGCCCCGCAAGGGCGTCGAGGTTGCAGCTTCCGTCCGTCTTTCCGGCAGCAGCGCAGCACGAACGGGAAGCAAACACACCAAACACAAATCGAATCTTAACCAAACAAACGGAAACGAACCAGACGTCGGACGTGGGGCCATCTGCCAGCGGGCTGGCGAAGGAGAAATGGTCGCTTACATGGGCCGGGAGAAGATATTATGCAAAATTCTCATTGCTGTGTTGATGCTAAACAATCTTTCCCAACATTCACCATGATTTGCTGTGTATTGCACAGCGCATTGCTTTGGCCAATCCGCGCGGACTACCACCACCGCCGCCGCAAAACAATCAATCAAACAATGGAACGTGACTCAGCAGTCGTTGAACGGTTTTTGCTCGAGCGGCAAAATATAATATCGCTCTTTTTTCTTTATCTCACCGGTGACATCCGGTGCGCCGAGACAGCACCTGTATGCACAAGCTTGCACCGTCAATGCGTTCTTGAGTTTGCAATTCGCCCCAAGACAATCAATCTCGCAGAATAAACGATGCACATTGCTTCAGCAATTCGTAGGTTATCTTTACCAACAGAAAGTTCGTTTTTGCATTGAATACAACGCAAAAAAAAAACCTAGTAGAAAGGATATGTAAGACCCAATTCCAACATTGCATCCATGTAATTCACTACCCAGGTGGAATATAAACCTCGGCAACTTTCCGCACGATCTCACAGACAGGCTCAACATGTGTCAAAACAACCCACCCAAGCACCCAAGGTTAATCCTCCCGCCGTGCTGGCAGGGCGTGGGAATGACAGATGCACATGCACAAAATCTCAGTCTCATCGGAAACCGGTAGTTCGCCGTTTTTTTTCTCTTCATTTTATTACTATTGCACCCACGAACGTCCGTACGAGACCTTCGAGCCGGTGGCTAATTGTTTACCGCACGAACCATCTATCCGTTTCGTGCTATGCCGAAAAAAAACATCCCGCGTGAGAACCAACCATAACGACTCTTGGTTCCAAAAAGGTTCAGCTTTGGGTACGCCAGGACATGCTGATGGCACGTTTAGCTTCGCGTATCGATGACGTGCCGATTAGGACGTGCCCCGGTCGCACAGTTCTGTGCAGCAGCGGACGTGTCAAAACAAACGAATCCTTCTGCCGGAGAGTGCGAGTACCTGACCCTTCCTGGGATTTATTTCCCACCATTGGGAGGGATTTTCCAGCAAAATATTTGCCTACCATCGGCACAGTTTATGCGCAGTTGATACTGCAGTGCTGCAAGGCAAGGAATGCGTAACACGTCCTGGCTGTTTGGTTGAAGGATGAGAGTCCAATCCGGAGAGGCCGCTATTTGGTCAAAGCTATTCAGTAGCAGTCTCAAAATCTTTCGCGAATTGTGATGCACTGATCAGAAGTTCAAAATATACCCATTTTTGTTACAACTTTGCAACAAAATCGACTTCCATCTTCTAAAAATTTAAGAATACGCTCTCCAAAAACTGGACACGCACACACCGAGTCTTTGCGGGCCTTTTTTCCACGATACGTACCGGTGGTATAAATCAGATTAAAAAAGCACTGGAAGTGACCATAAATTTCATTTCCAACCTTCAGCAAACCGTTGCTGCCATTTACCGCGTCCCGCCAGGCACTTCCGGACGGGAAAGATGAGTCACGTTCAGACACACTGTGCGAACCTTGGGCGCGTTTGGAGCCTGCGAACAGACGGGAGAGCGGGTGGCCGATAATGTATGCAAAGAATGTCAAGATGCACCCGAACGCAGGCATTCATCTCCCGAGTTGGATCGGTCGGCACGGAAGAAGGACTGCCCGAGGACCAAGGACCAGGGGGAACCCATCAAGGCAGCACATAAAATCGAGAATCGTGCCGAAACCCAAATGAAGCAGATAACATTGGGATTTTCCATGCCGGTCTGCAGCACGAAGCGAGGTTTACGAGCAAGAATGTGTGTGCTCAACCACGGGACAGCGCATATCTTCGCTCTACCCCGGGGTACCCATTGGGTTTCGCTTTAATTTTATTCTTCAATGCTTTTTTATTATTTTATTTCAGTATGTCCACGACGGACACCTCCGTTTGGATCGGATCCCCCGACACACATCCCAGCGACTTGAAATACTTTATTTGATTTGTGTATTCATTCGCATGGTATGGCCAGCATCTCTTCTTTTGCGATTGCAAGAGCATATGAAGTTCCCAAACGGCGTATCCACACAGGAGCGCGCTTGTCATTTACGATCATGCATATTCTGCCGGCGTCCGAATTGGAAAGTAATTCACTGGTTTATTGGTTCCAGAGTTATTGGTACGGATGTGGGGAGCATAAGGTTTTGTTTGGAGTGTCATTGAGATCTTGGTACTTCGAGTTTTCTGCTGTTCGCCCTTCTCGGACAGATCGTATCTGGGACGTTAAAATGCACGTTCGGTTCTGGGAGTCGTCTTGCGTTGACGATAGCAATATTTAGAGCGTTTTTTACATTTTTACGACAGTCAAAATCTTCAACGAATGCATGTCCCTGAGATTGGTGAATGTCTCCATTGCTCAGTCGCTTGCGTTTCACAAAAAAAAATCGACCAAAAACGGAAGCGCGAACTCTCGAGCACGACAACACAGATCCACCCTCGCACGTTCAGAGAGGCTATATGAACCCAGGGTTCTTTGGTTTATGATATCCAACCCGCAACTGCAGCCACGATCACTCACCTCTTGAAGAGCGTGTGTTCAAAAAAAAAAGAAGGGAAATAACAGCAACAAAAACCCGTAAACTCCCTAGAGCCATCTGGCTGGACGGATAGCTCGAAAGGGGCAATGAGGCATTCGAAGGGATCCTCCCGGGTGTATCTTCCCCCGGGGAAGTTGTCTGCTTTTCGGTGGAAAAACACAATTTAGGTGGTTTTGATGCCACTGCCGCCACCACACTCCCTCGATACCAATTAGGAGCCTTTTAGTGAAATTTTCCAGGCACGCATAACACACACACTCACCCCCGCGTGATCGGCTTGTTTCTAGACAAAAGAGAACCTGTACCCCATATTCAGTGTGTGTAAGGGCGCCCCTTTTCGATACCAGTGCGCTTCCGGATGTTCGAAGAACATAGGGCAGCAGGCACGCAAAAACGCACCGACAGAAGGATTGAGGACTCGACTAGACGCACGCGTTTTTACAACGCCTTACCTGTCAGTATTTTATGTGTGTGCTTTCTCTCTAAACTGGAACATTAACGATAAAACAAGATAAAGTGCCAGAAATTGACAGCTAGACGTGGTCCATCCGTTTCATAATGACAGCTGGTTGAGTGGGAGGGGGTGCGAGAGGAGTAACTAACAAAAGCAATCGCAAGACACTCAAACACATCGACACTATACAATGCTCAGTTGGAACAGTAATGCTGGAACGTTCTTACTAAGGCACCGTGTAGACGAGGCTTTATCGAACCGTGCTGCCGTTGGCAGAAGATCCCTGGTTTGGCTGACTTCCCCCCTTTCCATCCAAACTTGACGCACTCAAAACAGTCCCTAATTGGTTTCCCGTCGCTTCCCGTCTCCGATAAAATAATCTCTCGCATTAGCTGCCGCTCGAGCATCACTGCGCCCTTGCCAAGTATCCCAACTACCAGTGTGCGTGGTGATGCGCACGTGTACACTCTCCACGTTCCGGGGGACGTCGTGTTCACATAAAAGAAGAACAAAAAAAAACAGTAGAACACCCATCTCGAATATAGTGAAACAATGCAATGGTTCTTCTTGCATCATGATTTTAAGTGCGTGAAAGAGAGATTTTCCCCCTTTTTATATCTTCTCAGCGCACCCGCCTAGGTTGTTTGCTTCCATTTTTAATAGTTGTATTTATGCCCACAGGCACACAACTGGGAGCAGCAAATCCACTGTTTTGCACACTTATCTTGGGTGCATTTGGGATTTACTTCGTCGGGGATGTGTGTGCGTATGTATGGTGAGACACTGTAATTTCCCTGGAGTGTCATTTTGCATCAGAAAAGTCATGACTCCTGTTGCCCATTGCCTTCCGGTATGGTGGAAATAGGGAGCAGTTTTTCAATTTCGAAATGCTTTACCATTTTTCATTCACCTTCATTGTCGACAAAACACGGGCAAAACGGGGGGAACTTAAAATGGCACTAGTTGATACCATACCACGGGAAGTATAAGCATATTTCAGTCAACGTTCCTACCATCAATCGATACCAGAATATTTATACTGCGAGAAAGCAAAAAAAAATGCTAGATGTACACAAAAACACCCGGTTTTGTACGGGTAATCATGACCATTTCTCGTTTTAATCCCTTACCGGGTCGGTATGAAAACGTCGGTACGGCAACAAACGGGACCTCCTGGAGGACGCTTCATCATCGGTGCGCTGCCGGCGTCTTCATCAACAACCGATGACTACCACCTGACGGATACTGGACCGTCATTAAACAATGACGGTATCCAGAGGTAAGGCTGGATGAAGACATCCATGATGAAAGGCGGCACCGCAACCGAAAGCAGCGAGGATTCGTAGCGTATCGTACGGCATGACTCGTGTACGGGGTCTTGTTGCTAGAGAAATCATTCCAACTCTGAAGCATTCCTCTAAACCTTTTTAATGAGTTAAACGGAGATCCAACACTTCACCTGGCACGGTAATATTACTATGTTTGGAACAACAAACAGACCAGGGAGTGTTGTGAAGCGGTAGTTTAGAAAATTGTGTTTTGAAATATTTCTTCAACATTGGTCATTATTATTTTGCTGCGTAATTCTTGTTTTACTAAAGGATAGCTACCAATTAAGCTATTAAATTAGAGTTTCTTATATCTGTTATTTACTTGTAATTATGAGAGTATTTCACATTTTCGGTGAATAAAGCACCAACAACTTAAATAAAGGCTAAAATGTCCTTTAAGCTAAGTTTGATCAAAGCTTGTTTTCCTAAGCCCTACAAACCCGAACTCTTCAACTTCCATGTTTGCTAAGAATTGTTTCTTAATAAGCAGCAAACCATTATGCAATCAACCGAAACCACATCATCAACAGCATCATCTCCTTGCAAAAAGTTGCGGTTTATGCATTATTAACACCACCTCCCACCCCAAAGATCAACACTCCACGGTCCATGGAATGGATGATTACGATGATGATGATGCTTTTGTTGCAGGAGTGCGATTGTTTTCTGCGCTCTGCTTGCTTTGTGTTGCTGCAGCACCACCAGCAAAATAGAACCTCCCGTGATTCTTGATGCTTAATGCATCGACTTCAACCCGGAACCCGCTTCTGACGCCAAAGTCTTCTGACATTTGTACTCCCAAAAAGAGCGCATGGAACGGCGCAGAGGACATTGCTGCAGCGTCGAGAGGTCCTTTGGTAGGGTTGCCTGCAGCATAATTACTCCAAAATCCTGAGCGGAGCGGCAAAACACATACAACGACTTGACGACTCGAGAAATTCTTGATTTCACTGTTTCATGCAATTTAAAGGCTTGTTTTTTTTGCCTCGCTCGCCTAGGATAGGGAGACTCAGCATTAGAATGAGCCCGACAAAGTTTCCCATTGCACAATTCTCATCAGCAATCGACTAAGCGCAGTATGTGTGTTTGCGAGTGTGAGTGCTTGTTTTTATACAAACACCGCACATATGCAGCTGCAGTCCCTACCTGTTCGGGTGTAAGGGCGTTTTGGATGGAAGGAAAGACTTGAAATCCAAAGCCTCCGCGCGCTCCATTCCGCATGGCTGCCCTGGTCCTAAACTTATTCACCTTTGTTTTCCTGTTATTTGTACCTTTTCTTCCTGCCTACCTTTTCTATGCATCCTCGTCATAATTTTCTTTCTACCATCAACACCTCAGAATAAGGGGTTTGTTCAGGGTTTCTTGTACTTTTATTTTATTTATTTACTTACTACCATATCTATAAATATATTACCATATTTTAGGCATCAGAAACTCTTCAATTCAACGGATCCATATATTGAACACTTTGAGAAGAAATGTAGAACATTTGACGGGAACCCCTGTAACAAACCTTAATCACATGTTAGAATATTTTCAACTCCATCCCATGCACATCCATGAGAATTGAGAGCATATGATGCAAACCGAAGCCACAGGATACACACAAAAACTTTTCCTTGTCTTTTGTGTCCTTTTTCTCCCAACATGCCTAAGGTCTTCCCCCTGTGGCGGCGACAGCTACACACAAACACACACTGCTGAGGCGAATGATTTTATTATCATTATTATTTCTCTATTTACTTTTCTTCTTACCTTCCCTATTTGGACTCCTCGCTGCCTCACCCTCCCTGCATATTCCGATAAACCTCTTCAGCCGGATAGAGCCTTGCGACCTTTCGAGCCCGATACCTAGCTCGAATGATGATGAAGTTGTAAAGCCAACACGACAGAGGGAGGCCCCGGTCTGCCAGCAGGACACGCTTGTTAAAGCGCCGCCACTTCGCCATAGGGCGCAGCGCACCAGTTTTCGGCCTGCCTCTACAGTCCCTGGCCAGTAATTACCAGCGAATGTATCTTAATCGTTATTATTACACAGTCGGACCCAAAAGCCCTGTACTGACCTTTTTTTCTTTTCTTTACAGGGTTTTTAGTTGTTGCTACTGCAATGGCCGCTGAATGATTATGAACGTCTTGGGTGGCATTTCAGGGGCAGCGAGTCGCGTCTTCCGAAAAGAAAAGCCATTCGCACCTACCACGGCGCATATCGCTGCCAGCAACATGAACCCACATCCGGTTGTACACTGAATGCGGCTAGTCTAGTATGCTTTCCAAGCTGTTGCAAACGAAACCGACCTACAGAACAATAATGTGATGCAACTCTTGTGGCAATAATTTGATGCAACAAAAAATAAAAAATAAACTACTCGGAACTACTCGGCCGCAATAGTCAATGCGAAAACTTTTCGGATCGTAACCGAATATAATTCAGATAGAGCAAACAATCAATTTCCCCCTGTATAGAGTAGCATATCTACCATTCTCCCGGTAAGAGGCGCGAGGTTATCGAACAAACTCGGTAAAACTACTTGAGAGATCCACTCGAAACTTTCACATGCTAATGGAGAAAGCACCGGAAAACATGTGTTCTTGCAAATCACGCCAGATGCAGCGTATAATCTCTTCCGTCGAGAATCTTCATCCTCAGCGCAACAGCACCAAGAGCAGCGAGCAGCAACAACAACCAAAAAAAGGCAAGCTTGGCATGGATTTAAAAATAATTTCTTATAGTTTGCCTCATCGTATCCCCCGTTGCCTGCGGTACGTCTTCCGACCCGTACCGAGAGGTCTTAACATTCTTGAGCCATTAGCACAGCCGACACCAAGAGCTCTTGTATCGTTGTCGTTGCATTTGTTATGGCTTTCGAGTCGCCAGTTTGAAATGAGTTCCACGCCGCTAACACTGCAGCATGCGATGAAAGCAAAGTAAAAGAGAAAGAGTGTGAGGGAAAGAATGCACGCAGAGCTACCCGACCGATTGCACTTTTCGATGCCTTCCCGATGGAAGGCGCTCCCTCTCAACTTCCAGTGCGTCGCTGCGAAAGCGTGCGCTCATGGTGGCACAATTGCGAGCACTCACAGCGTTCAGACAGAAGAGTTGAAATGTTAGGATGATACCAGTTGCTTTTTTAGTGTATGTAAATGTGCATATGATTCATCATCTTCGCACGTTCAGCGCGACAGCCGCCGTCTGGGCTGGAGACCTTCTGGAGGGGTTCATTTTTATGAGAGCATTGCATTCTGTGACACAGCATGTTAGAGTAAGAATGAGTTATCGAAAAAAGTATAACCAAACTCTCTTTACACTGCAAAAAACGGTGCAGCAGCATGGAACTTATTAAATCTTTACTAGAAAAAACTGTTTTTTTTTTAATTCTGTTATTAGTTTTCAGTAGCAAATATGTTCCTTGAGTAAACATTGAAGAGCCAATAAATATTTTTATTAATTTAACATCGAAGTGTCGTAATAAAAAAGGAAAATACGTTAAAAAATCCTCAATGACTTATACTTAAACATATAAATCGCTTATTATACTACTTTTATTTTTGCATCAAATTCGACATCGATGAAATTTAAATCAAAGTAGAGTATAAAATAAAAAAAAAACTTCATAGAAAATCATAAAAAAGTATTATTGCAAATGACAATTTCTACCCAGCAACGTGTCGCTACAAGTATGGGCACGCACTGTACAGCGAGGATCGCTGTACCGTGGGCACTCACGCAGCTTCGAGTTTGAGTGTCGGGGAGCTCGGCGACCGCTTCCAGCACCGGTTGCGCTCAAGACATTCTGCCACGCTGTGCCTTTGCTTCGGAGCACGTGTGAGCGTCATTCGTGCGCTAGACGTTCGGTGTGCCGGTCCGTTTTACTCGTCCGTGCTATCCCACTTAACTGTACCAATCTGTTGCTCGCTCAATGCGTCAGGGTAGATAAAGCTCTAAAAAACATAAATAATTGCAGTTTGTGTCAAACTTTTGCCTCTAAATTTAATGAAAGCCTTCTAAATATCAAACCGCGTGTGCTTTTGTGTGTGTTTGGTTTGTTTTTGTTTTACGAGGCTGTGTGTTGCGTATGCTAACTGCTTACATTCGATCAACCGTGTGTATTCAGGGCGGTATCCTTTTACATCGGGTAAGGAAAAACAAAGCCCGCGGTGTGCGTAACGGCTAGAAAATACACAAACAAACACATCCTGTCCGCGCACCTGTGTGGTGGGAGTGTTTGTATTGCCGCCCGTGTTGCTAATAGATATCGTCGTGAAGGGTGGGAAATCCGCTGGTAGCATGCAAGGGTGCAACATACGCCACCTTGCCTTTCGTGTCAATCCGTGACCACCAATCGATCACCAATCAAACTGCCAACCTTGGGAACACCTCGACGAGTCAACGCACTAGAGCGGGCCAGTGTGTGCCAGTGTTCGAAAACAACCCCGAAAACAAAACAAGAAAAAGTGGTAACATTGGTTCGATTCCGTAGAATATCAAACGCTTGGCGGCACACAAACATACGCACAGGCTGTCCAAAAGGTTGCAAAACCAATAAATACAGTTGAAAAACACCTTTTTTGTTTAAATAACGTTTCTCGGTCTGCCGTCACCATACCATAGGTGGGCCGCTGTGTGAACGAGTGAGAAAAAAAAACAGTGAGTAAATAAGCAAACGCCAAAGCTCCATCAGCAAGTAAAATTAAAAGTGACACGCTAAAATTAAATAGTAAAAAAAGCAGCTCACCACTAAAACGTTACACAAAAAGCCGGTGGGAAGGGGTAAAGCACCCATTGCCACAGTTCGAGGTGTGCAGAAAATTGAAAATCCTCCCTCACTCTCACCGAGGTTGGACGCGCGCTGGCTTTGACAGCTCAATTTCCATCACCCTCGATCGTAAAAGCGTCCGTGCGGCGGATTGTGGCCAGCTCCACAAGTTCGCAACGCACCGAAAGCCAAACCAAGCGAGTGTACCAAAATCGCTAGAACGGAACAGTGTGTGTGTATATAAGTGTGTGAATGTCCAGTGAATAAAGTACACCATCGTCTTGCGATCGAACACACATCGGACAGCAGTAAGATTACTTTGCGATAGCGAAAACTTTAAAAAAAATAACACACACACACAAAAGTGTGACAAAAAGTGCACTAAAACAACAGTCCGAAGTGCGCCCGGCCATCCTCAACCAACTCAAATTCTGTTGTTTTACTCCGGACGAGTTCTCCTCTACCACCCAAGCATACGAACACAAAAAAACCGTGATCTTCACACGGTGGAAATCGATAGAGACTTGTATCACACACCACTGAAAAGGCGAAAGGTAAGTATTTTTATTTTATTTGTTAAATAGAGAAAAAATGCCTCCACCTTTTTTTTGGGATCTCCAACGTCAGCTGGGACACGATGGTGTCGACAAAAACGATTGCGCCCTGTACAGCACAAAAGGGCACACAACGCAACAAGAATGACTTTTCGCCTTTTTCGGATCGCCACTTTGAACGTGTGCGTGTCTGTAGGCTCGAACAGATCGTCACAGCCCCCATCTGCAAAACATCTGCTCCCGGCAGCATCCAGATGCGCTGGACTGGGAGGATGTTATTTGGATGCTGTTTGGGAAGGTGACTTCTTGACGAGTTTTTTTTTTGCTCTCTCCCTCTCTCTCATTCTCATCTCTCTGACACATAAGTAAACGCTTTTTTCCTGTCCCTTGCAATCACGCAGGTATGGGAATGGAAAGGGTTGGCGGGAGGGGGAGTCAGAGGAGATGAGGGGAATCATCGTCGCCTGCCAGCATAGTGTGCGCGGAGTGTGTTCACCCTTCTGGGGTCTTCAGCGTTTCTCTGTTTCGCAATGACGCTTCGCCGTGAGCGAGAATGAGTGAGTCTCAGGGAGAGAGAAAAAGAGAGCGAGAATAAAAGGTACAAAATAACACATTCAAAGCAATCAGCTCAACCTCAACAACAAGACGCGATAGTGCGATCAATGTTAGACAGCCAAGTTCTAATTAGCACGCGCACGCACACCCGATTTACTCCTGTGTCAAAGGTCATTCGACTCTACTCTCCTTCTTTCTCTCCTGCCTCTCTCTATATCTCTCTATCTCTCGCGAATAATCGTTCAGATCGAGATCTATCATATCCCGCTTGTACGTTAAACAAAAGGGTGGTGGACATCGTGGAGCCACAACTACTGAGGGCAGCCACACACACAATCATCATCACCATCTCGTACCTTCCGCTGTGCCATCTTTTTGTGCTGTTCCACCATAATAATTTCTTCCCGAACGGCGAGGAGGCACGTCCGGATACGCCGCGGAAGTAATGTACGCCGAAGGGAATTTTTGCCGCTGCTGTGGAACTTCAACTCTGGCAACTGCACGGGAAAAATTAAGCACACGCGTGTGTCGCTGTATGTGTATGCTGCTAACACTGGAATGTCCGCACAATGCCTTCGATTCATCGCAACATCGCGCGAAAGAGAGAAAGAGGGGAACAGGAGTGTACTCTTTAGAGGTACTTAACCTTAAAGCCTTCCCCTCTTGGATGTGTGTGTGTGTGTCTAGTTACATTTTTGTGTTTTCCTATTCTTCTTCTCTTGTCCCTTTTTTCTCTTAACTGTTTTGTTTCTGTACGGCAGCTTCCGCTTCTTCTCGAGCGACGCGTACGCGTCTGTCCCGGGAATAAGTTTCAATGTGGAGTAAAACTGATGAGAAAACTGGCAAAGGAATTACACAAACCATCACCTACATCGCCCCCTTTGCCAGGGTACATTGCATGGGTAGAGGTTACAGAGGGGGCGGAAGGGAGGGAAGAAGGGGGCACATAAAACTTCTGCTTGCCCAAGCATCGCGCGGTGGGAGCAGATGCAGCCAAAGAGTGCGCGCTGAAATGTCGTGAGTCAGAGGGCCGCCGCACAACTTTGGAAACGAGCAACGCTGACCGAAAGAATGCAGCATATAATAAAAGTGCAACCACAGCAACGGTCATAAATTGGGAGTGGAGAAGGGAGGTGGTGAGTGAAACCGAGGAAAGCGATGGAAGCGGTTGATGGTAGGCTGAGGGGCAAGAATACAGCGCAAATGGATTACGGCAGCGGGCCGAAAAGTATTAAGCGTTGCGGTGCGTCTTTTCCAGAAACCAGTACGTTCACCCTACGCTCCTGAACGTGGGGTTGAAATAACGACAAGGACATACCACCCAAAGCCAGCGGTAGGGTGTACAGGAAGGGCTTGACTCGTTGCCAGAGCGATACAAAAGTTACTCGGTGAAACAATCCCCAAAGCTTCTTCCAACGCACAAATCCCACAGCCAATACTATCTCCCTGGGCAGTGCTCCAATGATAAGTCTCCCCAGTCTAAATTGCAACTGTTCGCTTCTCCCGGCTCGGTGTTTCATCTTCTGCACTTGACACGATGTAAAATACTGCTCCCCTCCAGTACACACCGCTCTGCGTTTCAACAGGTGTAATTCGGTTCACAGAATTGGAGAGCGAATTCGGTTTTCCTTCCGACAGATTTGGTCCTTCGAGCCGGAACGCACTCTGTTTATTGAACGCTTTCTAAGAGCGATGTTCAATGAAACACACACACACACTGTGACATTGCCCGATGTTGTGTAAGGATCTCGAGGGAGACTTTTTGGCTCATCAGAAACACACAGAAATACACAACCACAGCTTTTCCGGACAATGATTTACTTGCCTGAAGCACCAACCACAGCCCCATCCTCCACCTAACCTAAGCGTCGTGTTCCGTCGTGTCCGGTACCAATCGGAAGGAGAGTTTGGTTGAGTTTGTTCGTGGGCGGGCTGGCAGCACCCACCTCCCAAAAGGCGACCCGGCCAAGTACCAGCACCTTCGCTTGTTTCGAGGGTTCCTGTTTCCGGGCGTCCAACGTACCACACACGCGCAGCCTAGGCGCGGCGGACCGGATGTTTGTAAATTGATTCCGGGCACACTTTACGCATGTATGTGTGTGTTTGGCCGATGTTGCTCTCCATGGGTTCCGGATGGCTAAGCCGGCAAATCGGCCGATTCCGTAGCGAAAGCAGCACACTGTTGAAATGTGCGCCCGGCCGGAACGGAACCCTTTCGCTTTGCCAGAGTGGCCATAGTACTCTATGTCGCCAGAAAAAGGCTCGGCAAACATCGCACCACGCACTGCAATGGCTCGCAACGTGGCTTTGGAACTGTTCCGGAAGTGACCGGTCGTTAGTTTGCCGCTGGAAAAGGGTTTCCTAGCAGCACACCTTTTCGCGCTTTAGCTTGAGAAATAACAGTAGCAGCCGTGCACTATTTGTAGCACAACGCCAACGCGTTCAACTCTGGGGGGCGTTCTGGGTTGATGTTAGCCTTTATTTGGGATCGAATTCAAAGTGATTTGTTTCCGAGCATTCGCTCCTAAATTCCATTGCCCTTCAAGCCACCGGGACGAGAAACATTAACGCGCCTCGAAATAGCGGAGACCAAGCGCAATCGCGTAAATAACTCACACCCGGCCCGTGAATGGGAATAATTCATTCGAGGTTGGTGTGCGTGTGCCTTGCTTTTTTTGCTGTCTTCATTTCCCCTTTCCTGTCAAGAATGCTTGGAAAAAATCAAAAACGAAAACGGTTGACAGTAACGGCAACCAACCGACACAGACAGGCAGGCAGAAAGCGGATCCCTCCAAAAAAAAAGCGTTGAAATTAGGGGATTAGCATTTCACCTCAGACCACTAATCGTTAGCCATCGCGCTCTGTCCACAGAGCAGGAAGGGAAAGCAACAAACAGCAACAACCAAAAACCTCTTCAATAACACAAACGCCTCCGCCTCGGCAAGGCTACATTGTGCCCAGGCCGTTGAGATTTTACTTAACTCACTTAATTCGTTCGCCATTAGATCTCCGGGATGTGGAGCGACCGGGGTGTTTCCGGGAAGGCAATACTGGTACGCCGGAATGCTTGCTACATCAGCGAGCCTCGTTGCGGCGTGCATGCTAATGATGCAACGCAAACCCCTATTCAAGCACATATGGTTAGCAGAGTAAAACATTGTTTCGGACAGCGCGCGAGTTCTTGCTTTCTTTTTTGGTTGTGGCATCATACAAAAAAAAATAAAATAAAACTGTCACATAGAGCGGAACAGTGTTGGCAAAGCAATCTAGTTGGATTCAAATATAATCTGGACTTTTTAAACTTTAAACACAATTTTTAATTTTCAAATTAAAACAGGTAGCTGTAAACAAGTAGAAGTGACTGTGAAAGAAAAACTCATAAAACAATTGAAACAAAAACATCCCCAAGTGACATTTGCACGAAATATTTTTTCCATATCTGTTCTTCTAGTACTCGATACATTTGAAATGTGGATTTGTATGCGATCAAGTGTGTTGAAAGCGCCAAGATTTTGCGTGTTCGTAAATTAGACTTTCTTCTATTGATGGACGATGCCGTCGAGCTCATTTTACTTTCATAGCTTTGGTTTGTTGATGGAAAACAAAAAATAAATTGAGTTACATTAATTTGCAGAAACTAAATGTTTTTTGGGTAGGAAATGGCCACATGACCTAGTGATGTGCTCTCTGCAGCGCACCCACTACTCCGATCCGACTGCGATGATTGTTAGTCCGATTCCGACTTCAGCGTAATTGGAATCACTAGTTCCGCCCAGAGTCGGAGTCGTTCGGCGCCAACCGAGGCCATTTGGTGCAATGTGCTTGTGAGCAGAGATTTCATTTCCTTTTATTTTTTGTCTTTTACTTTGCGCGTGCACTTGTTATACAGGTCTTTGTTTCGAAGGCCGACTCCGGCCGACTCCAAACGGCTTCCAACAACTCCACACGACTCCGGATAATGCTGGGTGGACCTACCTTCCGGATTCGGTTCCGAAATTGTCGGAGCCGGATCGGAACCGACACTGGAATTTTGCCAACTAAACCCATCACTACCCTGTACGCTCCCTACATTATCCAGTTGCACGCGGTATTTCATGAAAATCGACAAGCGCAAATGCTTACGCCAAAACACACAAGCTGCGTGGAGCGATAGAGTGCGCACCGAAATGGGCGCAAACTGTTCCCACTCTTTCCCACCCGTTTGCCGCCTGTTTTGGGAGAGGCTGGGAAAATCTGGCCCCAATTGCTGCAGATCGGAGGGGTAGGAAAAGCGAAACATAAAATAATGGGAACGTTGAGGCAAACGAAACAAAATCAAAATAGCAAAAGAAGGGCAAAAAAACAAGAAAAGACAAGTGCTTTCAGAGTGTCGAGTAAATTTTAATGGTCTCTCACTACATCACTACATTATAACCCTTCCCTTCTCCGGGCACTTCGCTAGTAACTTTTTATGAATATTTTCATCACATAGTTGTCGGAGTCCCGCAGAAAGTAGCGGCCGCCGCTGGGCTGGTGGGTAACGGGCAACGCTGAGGCGAAAATTAATTTTCACAACTAAACGGTAACAGCAGCAGACACTTTGTTACTTCCTGAGCCCACGTTGTTGAGTACCTGTTGGACCGCATCCCTCTCTTACTCACCCACTCACTCACCCTCCCGTCCTGGATTATGAAGAACGTTAGACAACTGATTGTACTCTCTCCCCGCGCCTCTTTTCTTCTGCTAATGGTGGTAAACTGATTTAACGTCTATTATTGTTAGGCTAGTGCCCAAAAACCCGACCGCCGGATGGTGACGTTAATTAAATTTGGATCACGAAAGCATTGCTCAGTCCGCAAAGGCTTACTCAACTCGCTTCTTACACGATGGGTGTGAAAATAAGCAGCATTAAGCTTAAATCTATTGCCCACCATACTGTACATCAAATGAAGCAACTGTGATCTGTAACCGGACCCAGTTGACCGGCCCTTTGGATTATGATTAATTCCGCTCATCATTCATCATTCCCCGGGTCGTGCACGGAGAGCGTGTGGTTTGAGCTTCTCATCAACTCAAAATGCCAATCGCTACACTGCGCGTGCGTGCGTGTGTTTGTATCTTGTTTTGTGCTGCTTCACGTGCGCTAGCAGCTATTCTCAGGCAAAGCAAATCAAACCCGACCGTCGAATCATTTTTCTCATGGACCGCAAACCCAAACATTGCGCCAACCATTGCGCCAAGTGCGCCGCCGACCAACCGAGGGTGAAGCAGAATGGGGCAGCGAAAGAAGCACGAAGAAAGCACGAGAATACGTACCCACGTCGACCTGTTTTTTTGCCTCATTTTCCTCCCATCTCACTCGGTTCATTGTTGGCACACCCCGTTGCCGTTCCACCGCAACATTACGCATTATGTGGGGCCCAGCATTCGAGCCCAGCTCGGAATGTACACCGTTAGGCTAGCAGCAACATCAGCCAGCAAGCAGGCAAGCCGTCCAGTAAACCACACGCTCACAATTTCGCACGTTCGTCGCCTCCATGCTGCCGCAAATCTCTTGAGATTTTCCGCTTTATCCGCTGGAAAAAAGGGCTGGATCAACAAAGAAGAAAAAAAAAACGGGGCTAAACATCTGCCAGCTTCAGGGTTTCCACTTCATTCGCCTTCGAAATGGTTGCTTTTGTTATCCATCTTTCCCCCCATGAGCGTGTATTTGCGTGGCGTTGCGTGTCGAACTGGAGCATTTATTGGCGCCAAATGAATTCTTAACCACGGCCACATCTAACCTCAAAAATGCGGAAGCAGTAGAAGGTACACGGTATAGAAAAGGCACTATTCATTTATTTTTTTCGCCCCAAATAAGACGCCGATGGTTGCGCGCGAAGCCTGAAAAGTGTTAACTACAAAACCATAATTTCAGATTTTTAGAAATAGGGGCCCTTCACGATTCTAGTCAGCTTTTTTATAGGGAATTTGACAGTTGGAGGCTGAAATCATGTCAACACTCCTTACAAATCCACACACAAAACTAGTCTTCGTTTTTCAGTCTACATTATTCTAGCCTCAATGCTAGAATTAGATTCGAGTACCTGATCAAAACAATGGCAAAACAAGGTCGTCTTTTCATGTATCCCAAGGTGCATTAAAGCGATCAGGTGCAGGAATCTAGAATCTATAAGTTTATGTAATCTAGGTGGTCTCATAGCATGTTTTTATAACCAAATTTGAACGTCACTTACTTTTTGACAGGACGGATGAAAGCTTTTGCTCAAACAGGCTTTCTGGTAGCTTTACGAATGCACAAAACACTCTTAAAATCTTCATTCAGAAGCAGAAGCGATAAAAATCAGCCTTCTAAATACATAAACCTTGTGATAAACACACCTGTATATTATAACCACTTAGATAGCTGCTCGAAACTGCTATAAAATGCAAACAGCCGATAGCCTGAAATTTCAGCCTACGAACTTAAAACTGAAAGGGCACCAAAGGTAGAGAATAAAATAGGAAATATAAAAAAAGCATACAAAAATAAAATACTGTAACAAATTTCAGGTAAATTTTATGTTCAATTCGACATTTTAACATATAAGTTTGGAAATGTAATTAAATTGTCTCTAGAGGCACGCGAGAAGCAAAAATAAATGATGGATTGCATAACTGAGATTAGGCGCAAGCGCAGGCAAGTGTTTGGCAGCACTTGTGGCAAAGAAAACTCGACACTATCATCAAGAGCGGACAGTTAACACTTGTGATTTAAGTTTCTTAAAAGGCAACACAACACTAACGGCCAAAACACTTCCCTTTTCTCATTTACACTTGCGCATTACAGTTGTGATTTTTGCGCAAGATATTCCTTCCCCAACACCCCGCCACGAAGTGAGCAAAACAAAAGCGTTTGAACCACGCGTTACCACCGCGTCTTCCACCGCAATTCCCACACACCGAAGCTGGCAAAAAAAAACAAGCCGGCCAACTGTTTAGAGCTGTTGAAAGTCCGATCGTTCGAACGTGCGAACGGATTGTTACGCGCAGGAAAATGAAAAGCTGCCATGCCCAACGATGCGTCCAGCCACAGTCTGCTGTTTTCTCTCCCTTGCAAACCTGTGTGTGTGGTGTGTGGGATAGTGGTGAGGTTACGAATTTATATTAACGATCGCACGGGGGATTTTTGTTTTTTTTTTTGCTTGATAGCGATCCGCGCGGAAAACAAGAAGCCAACCAGACCGTGGCGTGAGCGCTTTTCCAGCCGGGTCCGGGCGGTGGATAAAGCGCACTTACTGTTTGCCAGCTCCCCACTTAACACACTCTCACATCGAAAAACTAAAAGATTAAAACGTCCCAAAAGCGTACAAAACACGTTGGACTGTTGGTCTGTGGAAGCATTTGTCTTGCATTAGAAATGGGTAAAAAATTATGTCATCGCAACGCGTCATAATTGTTACGCCCGTTCATACCGTCGACGACGCGATTCGAACGGGGTTTCGCGCGGCTAGGAAGATAGGCCGCGGAAAGCCGTGTTACAACACCCAAACCATAAAATGCACTGACCATATGCTGGGTGTGGCAGGCTCTCGGATAAACCATTTCCATTCTTCTTTCCATCGAAACAGCGAAACAGCAGCGCGTGAGCGTTTCGCGTTGTCGCAAACGTTTTGAAGTTTTCCACGCAAACCCGTGCGAAAAGTACGGGAGGAGGAGAACAGTTTTCTTTTACCGAATGTTGCATAGCACAAACAGGCTGCATTTCCGGTTATCCGAACGCTTTTTGATGTGCATTTGCTACCGAAAGAGTAATAACTAACCGCGAGCGGAGCGAGCGTTAGATGTGCGCAAAAAAATCACGCGCGCAGATTTTCCAGCGAAGGAGACACACAAATGCACCAACAATTTATTCAACTGCAACAATACTGCTGGTCAGGGCGCGGCGGCAATGAGATGCATATGAGAAGCAATTAAATGCAGTCGGTCGGCCGGTTTGTTGCACCACCACCAGCACGGATCGCTCTTTCTGCTTAGCTTTGCACCACAGCACAGCGACGGAACGGTAACCGGTAGTGGCTATTTTGAAATGAAATGGTTTAACCTCAATTTCTTGATACGCTTCCGGCTCGGTGATGAAACCTTCCAAACCAAAACTTATACTGCTGCAGCGTACTTGCCACATGTGCGGAACGGGTTTGGGAGAAGCGAACCAATGTTTAATAGAGCAATAATGGGAGCGTCTGCTTTGCGACGGGCGAAACATCAAAGTGCGACACTGGCAGACTTTATGTTTCTTTGCAGGGCATGCAAACATAAACATAACATAAAATGTTATCCAAGAAAGTGGTAGACAGACAGATTGCACACGAAGCCTTACAGCTGCTATCGGATGCTATCCACTCCAAGCCTGCATGCATAAAGCGATAAAGAAAGTCACAAGCCGAACGATTCATTGATTTGTTGCCAAGTTGCGTCCTCCTTATCGCTGCATTCGACTGGCTGCACAGACAAAATCTAACATTCATCAGATTGGAATTCAATTTCCATACTATCTCTTCGCACGCCTCCCCGCAAACGACCGCTCCTTGCCAGCCGTTCAGTGCTCGGCAGCTTCTGACTAATTGCTCCTCCTTCGAGGAATAGTTGCTGGCCAGGAATTTGTCGACGAAGTAAATGTGGTTGAGCGCTGATCGCGTCAGGTTCATTTCAGGAATAACTCTTTCGCAGTTGGCGGTTGCCCGAGTTGCCAAGAATTCAAATCAAGCGGGTCATCATGGAGAGGGGAACCGGGATATAGAAACTTTCCCATGTTGGGGGAGCAAGAAGGGGAATGCACCAGGGTGTTAGTTGGCCTGGAAATTTGATACCATACTCCGTCGCTGAGCTCCCCTTTGTGTGTGTGTGTCTGTGTGTGTGTGTGTGTGTGAGTACGAAAGTGCGAGAAGCAAAGCAAAACTGAAGTAACTCAATGTCAGAAGTTAACTCCGTTTGTAGTTTTGCCTCGATGGCCGCAGAATGTTTTTTTTGCCATTGTGCCGAGCGCCTACCCTCTGTCCGTGCACGAAAGTGCACACCGTTGCACTTTGCCTCAGTGTACGCCGCCCTGCTGCTACCAAGCACGGCCTGTAGCTCCCTTGGGCCGAGAAATTGTACGCCGGAACCGGAGCCAGCAGATTATCGCCGGACGTCGCCTGTCACTCACCAAAAGGACTGTGTGCCGAAGAAGTGGGACACAGTGTTTCTTTTTTTTCTATTTATTGTCAAGCCACACGCCGTATGACACCGTGTGCCCTAAAAACTGGTCTGAACATTGGCGAGATTTGATTTTTGTTGCTGCTGCTGCTGCTGTTATATTGTTTTGTTTCGTCACGCTGTCAGCTGAAAGGGGTATCATATTGTGCGTAGTGTGCGTACCACGTGCACACTAGCGGGATGGCGTATTGCAGATTTTATACCCCACTTGGCACATGGTTCGCCACACACAGGTGTCTAGACGTGTCGTGTTGGCCAGATGGCAGGCACTATCGAATTTCGGCTTTCTGGCTGCACGCTCGGGACCTGTCACGCTCGGGCCCCAATGATGGATGGTGACAGTGGCAACCCCCGTCGGTTGCGCTCTGAGACTTACCGTCCCCGGAGGGCTCGTGTCTAGCGCAAGTGGAGCACACCGATCAGCATTATTGTACGTAAGAAATAGGTAAAAAGGGTTAAAATCAAACACGACCGTTGTGTTCTGGAAATTCGAATTCTACATAATTGGTTGGTAGAATTCTTCACTGCTGCCCTTTCTCCCTATACACCGTTTGTTCCGGTGCCGTAAAGTAGCTCCAAGGGCTTTGTCTGTCCTAATTAATGGCAATTAACTTCCACCAACAATCGAAACGCCCACCAGCAATACCCATCGGACAGTTCCACCAAATCTCGACTGGAACTAAATTCCTCAGGAAAAAAAGACTTAACATTAAGTTTCTTAATCATGTTCAACCACTTCCGTGGGATAAGATGTTCCACGAAATTGAACACGATTATCTCGTGTAACATTTTTGCCCGTTGCCTTACACGAGCTATGGTGCGCTTTGGAAAGTCGCAAACAGTGGAAACAGAACCGTGAAGGAATGATTCGCCCTTCGACACGGGGTTTGTGTGTAAAATAATAATAATACCAACATTTTGGTAGCGCAGAAAAACACGTACCTATTTCACACGTAAGAGAGAGAGAGAAAATATATTTAAAAAAAAAAACATCCAATAGATGGAAAATCAATTAGACCAAACGCCCGGCAGATTTTGGAACCGATTGACGGGAGGAAATTGAACGTTATCGATTCGGGGGCTTTGCCTTTTCCCGGTAAAAAGGGGATTTCTGCGAGCCATAGTTTGCACAGCGCGGGAAAATTCATCCCACCAGAAGTATCGAAATGGAAATGAAAAATAGAGAATGCAAAAAAAACTACTAGTAACTCTACCAGCCTCCGACCGTGTGTGCGGTGAATTAAATTTTCGTTTAGCCGGGGGTTGGAGACTCGGGTTGGTACTACAATCGGGAAAGCGCGGTCACGAGCCTCACCGCCGTACTTCGTGTGAAAAAAAGTGCCGGGAAAATCGTGCCGACACGCGGAAAAGAAAGCGCGATCAATGAGAAATTGTACAGGGCTTGCTGCCGATTTTCTCTCCCCTCTTCGTGACGCGATTCCAATCTTCCACCCTTGCAAAATTGATAATTGGAGCATAGTTGTTTTGTTTTTGTTTTTTTTTTTGGTTTTTTGACATGAGGAAATGAGTGCTACAATCATAAACTGTTTTTCAGGCACGTTCGTTTTCCCAGGCATCCGTTTCACGCGATCGCGATCGACGAGGAAAGTGATATTTACACGGTGTCACACGAACCGGCCCGATTTCGAGCGGTGCTTTGTTACTCAGCCGGTCACGTTTGTTGAACGCGCAGTCGAAAGCGAAACTCGTCCGAGCTCGAATGTCACTCGCTTTCCGAGGTGTGGTGCACGCGCGACGACCTGCAGGCTCATTAGCAAAGCGGCAGGGTCACTTGCCGATGTATGCTTATTAATACATTATTAATATCAAGTTACGCGTCGCACGGAGGGGTCGTCTTTTTTCGGCCGGTTTTTTTTTGTACATTCGTGTGTCGAAAGCGCACCATCGAAACTGCTCGAAACGAAGCACTCGCACGGTCTCTTCTGCAATAATTGTGTGAGGCTATTGGTTCAGGGGTACGAAAGCAGAGTTTCCCACCCAACGATGTTGCTGCAACAAAGGCGTCTGCGGCAAACTGCTGGCTAGAGGCGGGTGAAAGACGACCGTGGGGGTGTCGGTGCAAAGGAGAGGCAGCGTTTTAATAATTGGCAGTGAATTGAAAACAGATAGCACCGTTTTCGGCCGTACGGCCGTGGAAAACCAAATGGAACAAAACTATCGCATCCCGCCCTCCCACCTTCGGCCTCGTACCCCGCTCGGCTTTCCCTTTTGTTTTCGTAGTGTTGTTGGAGGAAAATAGCAGAGCAAAAGCACAGCAAACCTATCCGGGTGCGAGTGGCGTTCCACTTGCGTGCTCATCTTGCTGCTTTGCATCGAACCGAACAGGCTGGAGCGTTCACCACCGGTGCCTCCGCTGCAGGCCGAAAGTGTGGGAGCTCACACCCTTTACCGCTTCTCAGTAAGTCGCCTTTCCTTTCGTCCGTTCGTACACACGTTCACAGCCACACCATCTGCCTGGCTATGTTGGAGGAAAATAGCTATGTTCCCTGCCCGTTCGAGCAGCTTTTTGGAGCACAACAGAGCTTCATCTTTGGGTCGATTATATCACCTGCGGCTGTGTGTAATCGGCGTCGCAAAGTAACAAGCCCGTGGGGGTAATAAATTCCCAAATTAAACAGCAAACGGGAGAGAATAATTTCAACAGCAAAAAAGAAGATAGACACAAAAAAAAAACAATAAAAAATGGGAATCGTGCTGCGCGGCATAAACCTTCCCATCCTCTATTTCATGATCGCCACGGTTCAGTGGATTGTGTTTGTGTGCGAGAGACGACGCCCAATACACACACACACACCCGACGCTTATCGAGGTATCAACATCTCCGGTGCTCAATCTTCCAGTCCCGCGCCTTGCGCCCACCACCGGAAGTGTACAATGCACAGTTTTCCCACTGTGGATCGCCGGATCGTTTGTTGATCGCCTGAGAAGGGAAGATGGGGTCGATGCACACAATTTCGGTGCGGACGGGAACATGTTATTGAAACGCTTTTCGCTCCACATTTCCACCACACGGCCACGGGTGAAAGTCACCGCAACGCACCGAAGTAGTGATGGGTAAAGGTGGCCAAAATCCGTAGTCGACTCCGATTCGACTCCAACAATTTCGGAACCGACTCTGGAAGGTAGTTCCGCCCAGCATTATCCAAAGTCGCTTTGAATCGCATGGAGTCGCTCGGAGTCGGAGTCGTCCGAAGTCATCCGGAGTCGTCCGGAGATGCCCGGAGTTGTCTGAAGTCATCTGGAGTTGTCCGGAGTTGCCCGGAGTTGCCCGGAGTTGCCCGGAGTTGTCCGGAGTTGTCGACTTCGGGCAACTCCAGACGATTCCGGATGACTCCGGACAACTTTGGACGACTCCGGACAACTCTGGATGTCTCCAGACAATTCCAGATTACTCCGGACGACTCCAATTTTGCCGGAGTCCGCATCGGATTACCAATAGCCGCAGTCGGATTGGTGTCGTGTGTGCGCTCTAGAGAGCACATCACCACACCGAAGACGTTCCGGGCTGGAAACAGTGAAGTCATCCAGTAATGGTGAAGAATGCTTCCACCATTGCCTGGAAACGTTACAATAAAATAGAAAACAAGCGAGCGCTGCTACAGGAGGCCCCGGTCCGATTTTCGGTGTATGCGCCTCCCCCCGCCTACTTGAGCGCATTCTAGTCGCCGTGATCGACGGAACGGAACCGTGAACCCAGCAGCAACGGGGAAGAAAACACACGCGAGCGGAAACTCGCTTGACCGTGGACAGTACACCGGGCGTGTAAGAACTCCCCCTAGCTGGCTCTGTGAACGTTTAGCAGCAGAGGGGTAGAGGAGCGAGAAATCTCCGTTAGTTAGTGGCTGATGCGCGAATAGCCACCGGACCAGAACCGCTGGCATGAGCGCACAGAGGCTCCTGGATCGCTGATTGGGGTGCAGTGTGGCGAGTGTAGCATTAAATTTGACAGCTACGGCCAGTGTCCGTGTGGCTAGAATGAAGCGGTGGCAGTGCGTCTCATTACATTGAACGATCATTCTCTGGCATTGTTATCTTACGATTTGTGTTCTTTTTCCACCGGTCTCTTTACAGCGCATTGGACATGTGATTCTGCATCGGTGGGCATCTCTCCAGAACAATCGCGTGTCTTCATTATCGCACAGTTTGACGAGGGCATCTCGTGCAAAGAAAACGGCCCCCAAAATACACCTCGAAAGTAAGGGCGGCTCTAAGATGAAAGCATCCAGAGGGCCACGGCCCTTGGTGCTGACGGCGGCACTGACTCTAGCGCTGCTAGCACACACAGGCCACGCGTTCCTAGCCGGCTACCGAAGCGGGCTCGGACTGGACGGGTTTGGCATTTGCCCCGCCGAGATGCGCAACTGCTCCTGCCGCTCGTACACCGGCGCCGAGACGGAGATCGACTGCCCGGAAGCGGACTCGACCGTGCACCTGCGCATCGAGCCGCACCAGTACGCGGAGATGCGCTGCCAGCGCAACCGACGCTACGACTTTGAACAGATCCCGCAGCTGTCCATCGGCGACACGAACCGGCTGACGATCGACGACTGTCCGTTCCCGCACCACCAGTCCATCCTGCAGCTCGTCTCGTTCCTCGGCACGACCCAGGTGAAGGTGCTCTGGCTGAAGAACAACGCGAACCACGAGCAGAGCGCGTCGCTGGTGCGGCATCACTTTGCCGGGCTGGACCAGCTCGACCGGCTCGCCATCAGCAACGCCAAGCTGAGCGACATCGGGCCGGACCTGTTCGAGCATCTGCCCAACCTGACCTGGCTCGACATGCGGGACAACATCTTCCGACTGCCGGCCACCATCTTCGATGCGCTGCCGAAGCTGCGCGTCCTCGAGCTCAGCTTCAACAGTCTGGAGGAACTGGACCCGCGGCTGCTGCGCCACCTGCCCAACTTGCGGCTGCTCACGCTGTGGCACAACAAGCTGCGCACGTTGAGCCGGGCGGCGTTCGCCGGTGTGCCGGAGCTGGAGCGGCTTGATCTGTCCTCGAACCAGCTCGAATCGGTACCGGGCGATCTGTTTGCCGATTTGCCGCACCTAACCGAGCTGGCGATGGGGGTAAACAACTTCCGCACGCTGCCCGACGGCTTGTTCCGGGCGAACCGTGAGCTGAGGAAGGTTAAGTTAGCATCCCAGCGCGTCGAGCTCGAAACGCTACCGCACGATTTGCTCCAAATGCTACCCGCGCTCGACCAGGTTAGCCTGGAGCGGGTCGGGCTGGTCAGCCTGCCCGGTACGCTGCTGTTCGGTTCGGCCAATCTAACCCAGCTGAATCTGGCCAACAATCGGCTGCACCAGCTGCCCGAGGATTTGCTGCGGGACCAGAAAGCGCTGCAGGTGCTGCAGCTCCAGCACAACCAGCTGACCGGTCTGCCCGCCGGCTTGCTGCGGAACACGGTCGAGCTGCATACACTGCGCTTGTCACACAATCAAATAGGCGAACTATCTGCGTAAGTAGCCCCAGATGATTTCACACTCCAGCGACTTTCCTTTTTTTAAAACGTCCCATTTTTGTCTTTTAGCGTCGCGCTGCAAGCGCTCACCAAGCTACAGGAACTCTATCTCGACCACAACCAACTGTACACGATCGAGCTGCACGCGTTCAAGCAAACTACCGCCCTGCACACGCTCCACCTGCAAGTGAACCAGCTGGCATTCGAAACGCTCAACACGCTGCCCGCCACTGCGCCGGACACGGGCGACCAGGAACAGCTGACCGATCACATCCCCGCCCCGGACGAGTTTAGCCTGCTCGCCCAGGACGGGACCCCGTTCCAGCATCTGCACCAGCTGCGCGAGCTCGACCTCTCCTCCAACTGGCTGACGTCGGTGCCGCGCGACCTCCTCCTCAACACGCACGAGCTCCAGCGGCTCAACCTTACGCGCAACAACATCACCAGCCTGACGTACGCGAACCTCCAGTTCCTGGCGCCCGCCATCACGGTCGATCTGCGCCACAATAGCATCTTCGAGATCGATCTCGCCGACATGGAGCGGCTGGTGCTGCTCGAGCCGCGCAACTTTGACGAGCAGACGGGGCGGGCGCGCGTCCTCCTCAACGACAATCCGCTCCACTGCAACTGCATCGCGTACGCGTTCGCGCAGTACATCCAGAACCGGCTAGCAACGGCCGTGTACGATCGGTTCGAGCTGGTAGCGAACGAGCTCACCTGCCACGGCCCGGAACATCTGGAGGGCGCGCTGATCAAGGACGTGCCGACCCGCGAGCTGCTCTGCGATCTGGACACACCGTCGACCGCGATCCGGCACTGTCCGGCGCCCTGCCGGTGCTACATCCGGCCGGAGGATACGGGCGTGATCATCGACTGCAGCGGCCAGGCCCTGACCGAGGTGCCGGAGCTGCCCCGACCCACCACCTTCGGCTATCGGTTCATTGAGCTGCACCTGGAGAACAACAACATTAGCGCCCTGCCGGATTCGACGACCGCGAGCGGCAGCAGCGGTTGGGCGGAAGTCCGCGAGCTGTACGCGTCGAACAACTCGATCGCGGCGCTAGCCGCCGACCAGCTACCGCGTAGTTTGCGACTGCTCGATCTGAGCCGCAATCGGCTGACCACGCTGGACGGGCCGCTGGCCGAATCGCTGACCGCTAGCACGACGCTCACCACCGTGCGGTTGGCGCACAACGACTGGACGTGTCAGTGCGAGACGACCCAGTTGCTAACGTTCGCGCATGCTAACCAGCGCCGCATCGAAGACTTCGGGCGGCTCCGTTGCTCGGACGGGCGACCACTGGAACAGATGACGCTCAGCGACCTGTGCGTCGACCGCACTCACATTATCGTGCTGACCTGTGTGATCGTGTCCGTCGTCGCCTGCCTGGTGGCGGCGCTCTCGCTGGTCTACTACACGTACAAGCTCGAGCTGAAGGTGTGGCTGTTCAAGCACGGGCTCTGTCTGTGGCTGGTTGCGGAGGAGGAACTGGACCGGGACAAGCTGTACGACGCGTTCGTGTCGTACTCGCACAAGGACGAAGCGTTCATCACCGAGCATCTGGTGCCGACGCTCGAGCGCGACCCGATGAACTTTAAGCTCTGCTGGCACGTGCGCGACTGGACGCCCGGCGAAATGATCTCCTCCCAGGTAGGTGGCGCCCCTCGCTTGACCAGTAGCACCCGACTAACGTACCCTTTGTTTCGCATTCTAGATTTCCAGCTCCGTTGAGCAGTCGCGCCGCACGATCATCGTCCTGTCGAGCAGCTTTCTCGAGTCGCTCTGGGGCCAGCTAGAGTTCCGCACCGCGCACCTGCAGTCGATGGCGGAACGGCGCAACCGGCTGATCATCATCATCTACGGCGACATCGGCAACATCTACGATCTCGAGCCCGAGCTGCGCGCCTACCTGCACACCAACACGTACGTGCGCTGGGGCGACCCGTGGTTCTGGGACAAGTTGCGTTTCGCCATGCCCCATCCGCCGAAGGTGCGAGGTGCCAGCGGTACCGCCAGTACTGTCGTCAAGTCGGGCGTCAGCACCGCCGGGGGACTGTTCATGAAGCAGCTGCAAGGTGCCGCCCCGGTGGACGACCGGCTCGAGCTGATCAAACCGCAGGTTACGCCGGCCACCCCACCCGCCCTTACCACGCCGCCAACCGAGCCAATCAGCAGCGCCACGCCGGCCCCGGGCCCGTTCGTCATCAGCGGCAATGGTGGCGGTGTTGGCGGCGCCGGTGCCCAGCTGCTCCACCAGCAGCTCAGCAATGCGTACCGCGCCAGCGGTCACATCAATGGTGCATTCGTCATCAACAGCAACGCAAAGCAGAGCGACGTCTAGTGGCTGTGGCGTTTCGAGCGAACTCGCGAACACGAACAGACTGAAACAACGAATCTCGAATCTCGAATAGTGCGTACCCCGAAGGTCACACGCGGTCCTCTTGCCGTGTGAACGGTCACATTGCAGAGGAATGTAGTTTAGACTAGTAACCCGGTCTCTCGATGCCTCAACCCCAAACGGGCATTACATTTCCTACTTTTAGTAACATAACTTATCAGCAAACGCAAGCTGACGAATGCATCTCTCCCAGGCTAGGATTACCTTCAATGCTTCCCTCACACAGCGCGCACCGCACGTCCAAAGCTACCGATTCAAGGGAAACGATCAAAGAGACCGGCAGCAAAAGCCGGCAGTTAGCGATAAGTTTGTAACCTTTTTAACGACACAAGCCTTGAGTGTCTTTTGATTCTCATTTTCATACCGACCGCGTACGCAACGTATCGCAACGTAGGCCGTCTGGGCTGCATTGCGGTTGCTGTAGGGCGTATTTATAATCCCAAGTTTTCTTGCCAAAAAGTACTTACTGCTCACACAAAATGCAAAATGCGTAGGCGAGCAAAGAGCGCGTATCGTTTAGGTCGTAAGTTTAAGAGGTTTAAGCTGCCCTAGACAGGCAAACGGCACCATGTTACCCCGTGTCCTGGCACGTACCACCCTAGTACTTACCCACTATTCATCCACTCATTCACCATCTCCCTCCTCCCATGACCTCCCCCCGTAACCTTTTCATCACCCAACACACAAAAGTCCCTTGTTCAATTTGTACCATATCATCGGAATTGATTTACTTACCCTCTGTATTTTATGTTGTCTGCGCCACGTTCTTTTACCTCTTCATTTCTAACTATATGAAGCATGTGTATAGTGTTTAGGAAGTAATATGCAGCGTGTGTGAAACGTGATTGCATGAATAAAAATAACGATATAAAACAACAAATGCCAACCCACGATGTTTGCATTGCATTATTCATCTTTTCCTACTGAGTCTTTAGCAGTGAGTCAACATACGCATGTGGTCTGATACGAATGTGGATAGCTTACAACATGGAACTTTGTTTTCCTTGCATCCCACGCAGTGATACAAGGTTATCATCGCTGTGCTACAACTACAGTAAAATCTCTCTAAGATGAAGTCTTTTCAAGATTAATTATTTCTTTAAAATGAACAATTCTACAGATGCTGCCATGGATACTCCATAGCAATACGTTCATTTTGTTAGCCTGCCCATCGATCATCAAATGCAGTTTTATCGAGCTGCATCTGGAACAGAATATGATAAAGGACCTATCAAACGCAGATGATAGATGGAATACCGTTCGCCGGCTTTACATCTCAAACAACAGCTTCACCACCCTGCTTGGAGATAGTTTGCCCGTACAGCTCGAGGTTCTCGATGTCTCTGGCAATCAATTGACCGAGGTCAACGCAGCCTTCATACTCAAGCTGAATCATACCGCTCTCCGAAACATCAGCCTGTCAGCGAATCCTTGGGATTGCCACTGTGAAAATCCTCTGCTTGCGTTCGCAATCGATAATGCAGCACGTATTACCGACTTCTCCACTCTCCAGTGCTCCGATGGCCAAGCGATCACTTGGGCTACACTGAGTGAACTGTGTGCTTGTGCGACAATTTTAAATTTGTATATCAACGAGGCAGTGTCACCGTCTGTCTGCTTACTCGCCATATGGTTGTACATCAGACATGTCAAACATACGGCCCGCAGGTCACATGCAGCCGCGAAGGCTTTCAATCCGGCCCGAGTAGAAGTTTGGAAGTTATTTTCATTAAGTAGGAATAGATTGTAGATCATAAGACATGAAAAACGGATGTACTAATTTTGTTTCGCTTTAAATGAAGGGTTTAATTTTAAGTCTGAGTAGTTCGAGTAATTAACTCAAAGTAGAATGTGTTTTATTACATGTGGCGGACTCTAAAGACGGACTCCTCATATTTTCACTCATTTTCTGACCACCGTCTTTATGCAGAAGACATTAAAGTTTTTGTTCCAGTGATGCAAGAGGATGATTGCAGCGCACTCCAATTTCTTCTTAACTCACTCTCTTCCTGGTGTGCGTCAAACTTCTTAGAGCTCTGTCCTAGTAAATGTAGCGTCATCTCTTATTGTCGTCGTCATTTCTATCTTATTTAGAATTATGTTCTTAATAACACTGTTATCAACAGGGTGTCACGTGTTCGCGATTTAGGTGTTATGTTAAACGAAAGGCTATCATTCGATAGTTATTTTGAATTGATCATCGGTAAAGCTTATTCAAACCTTAGCCTTATTTTTCGCATGACTTCGGGCTTCACCGATTTGAGGTGCCTTAAGGCATTGTATTGTTCCCTAGTGCGCCCTGTTGTTGAGTATGCTTTTGTTGTCTTCTGTACTAACAGGGCAGGTTGGAATAACAAACTCGAAGGCGTGCAAAAGCGCTTGACTAGGTGCTTATATCGTCGCCTCTTTGGAAATTCCACCACCGCATTACCGTCATACAGTGATCGTTGCATATTATTCAATCTCGACACCCTCGAATCTAGACGAACTAAAGCACGCGTGTCATTTATCAGCAATTTGTTACGAGGGAATGTAGATGCTCATACTTGCTTTCCTAACTTAGTTGGTATGTTCCTTCCAGGTGTTTAAGAAATCGGACTGCTCTTGCAATAGTTTTTCGCAATACAGCTTTTGGCACTAACGACTTATTTGCGTCAATTCAATAAACATTACCATTCTTACCCGCTGCTTATTTTCCTTTCACTATATATTTCCATGCTGTTACATCCCCTTAGTTTAGTTTAATTCCAATTAGTTTAATACCAATAGGGCTAGTTAGGTTTTAAGCAATGTATGTTCAACCCTAGAGGCAGAAATATTCAAAGTAATAAATGAAAAAAGAGAATAAATTGATTGTGGCTTTCCATCTGACTGGCAGACACAAGCGTCCTCGTAAACCGTACTGTTTTGTTTTGTAGTTTTGATGCGAATATTGTAAATAATCCTAAATCACTCTGTATGTACATGTGTACTTGTGTTATTCTACGTGTTAAATGTTCTTATTGATGTCATCTAATATCCCTCCATAATCCCATGCTAGTTAGGTTAGGAACATAGGTAATAAACATAATTCATGTATTTGTGTAATCAAAAGATCGATAAATCAATGAATATCATAGGAATAAATTGTGTGAAGTGCGTGGATTTTCCAAAGTACAGTGACTGGTTTCATGTGTCACTTCAAAGTATCAAAGTAATTACGCTAATGTACTATTTCTGAGACTCCGAGCCCGCGCAAAATGTGAGATATATCGCTTATTGATTCTACCAGGTAGTCCTTTATGGACACGAGTCATGGACCATTCGTGCGGAAGATGCGAAATCTGCCGGAGATGGAGTCCATCTCGTGGTATAGTTGTCAACCCGCACGGCTTAACATCATGCCCATCGTGGTTTAAAGCCACATACGGAACTCATACGGAGTTTTACGCGAATATTAAAAAGAAGCATAAGGCTAGAACTTATTTTCAAGCCTTTTCAATCGATGGAGGAACGGTGTAGATGACGAATCATTAGTTATACGACATTTGTAACATTCAAAACTAAATATAATGAAACAGAACTTATTATCAGAAGAGCTGAGTAACACATATCTTAAAAATTAGAATTGTTTTCGATTCAGCACTTCCTTATGGTACATAGTTGCAGCGATTGGGTTTGAGTCATTTTGAAATAATAACAACTCGAGTATTTTCATTATTTGCATGCTTATCACGCATACCAAATAAAAACAAAGAAATCACACATGACTAACACCGCCTTAATATTTTCGCTGCTAAGTCCTATTAACAATCCTCCGTTGTCTGGTATATAGGAGCACGTATTTCTAATGAATTGAAAATATTGTTTACGATTAAAAAAGTAAGGCAAAAACCAACAATTATCGCCGCTTTAATGACAAACAATTCAATTCACATAATTATTATATGCATGATAAATATTATATTTCATTCCGATGAACCTTGTTTTTCTCTTGATCTCAAAACATAAGAAATCGTATAAAAGCGCAAGCAAAATATTTTATGCTTTCATTCGATAGTAACTGTGGATGAAAAGAAGACAGATAGGCAACGATTTGCCATTTTAGTAGATTTTGTTGGTCATGTTTGGTTAATCAATCGTAAGGAAGGTTCGTGCAAAATGTAGTGGTCGTGAATTATCGTAAAGTTATATTAATTTTTTTTAATAATTCAGACGATGTTGGTGTTTTTTTCTGTTTCGTTGTATTTCAGGTGACAGCAAACGCAGTGAACAGCTCTAATCTAACTGTGGCTCATATTCTATTCAATGGCCACTCAGATATTGTGCTGGCTGAGCATGCTGGTCTTACTGACAGCACAAGCTAGTGGCAAAAATATCACCATTGATAAATCACCTATCGTCCAATCAACAGTAGAATGGTCAGGATTCAACGTTCAACTCATGCTGCACATAAACCGTTGCCAGCTGGAAGTGACTTGTTCCGACAAGCCCGACTTTCAACTTCTTGAAAACCTCCAAAATCTACCCAGCTTCAAGTTTGAAGAGCTGGCTTATCAAAACTGCCCACTCCCGGTAGGCAATCAGTCGCTCGTGGATCTGCTCTCGGCCCTTCTCGATCCCACCGAACTTTCCTCCATCCGCAGGCTATTCTTCGTCGACAATGCGAAGCTTTCGAACCATGTTACGCTCGGTCCGCATTTATTTGCCGATCTGCCCGCACTGCAGGTGCTGTCGATGAAAAATTCTTCCCGCATGCCGCTCGACAATCCGGAACTGTTCAAGTACCTGCGCAGCGTAACGTGGCTCGATCTGCGAGAAGGCGACGGTGGCAGTCGCAACTCAAAAATGTTGCTACACACACTGACTCAGTTGACCACGCTCGAGTTGACGGAAAATGAGCTCATCACACTACCAACTGAGCTGATCACCGATTTGCCCAGCCTCGGATCACTAACGTTGTACCATAATAAGTTGGAGCGTATCGAACAGTTTGCTGACCTCCCGAATCTCACTTCACTTGATCTAACGTATAACGAGCTGGATACCCTGCAAGAGGACGTGTTCGATAAGCTGCCGAACCTTACACAACTGTTCCTTAATTCGAACAAGCTCACAAGCCTACCTTCCGGGCTGCTCAAGCGTAACACCAAGCTTACGGTGTTTCGGGCAGACAATCAGCGTGGCTCTGGACTTGTACTGGGAGATGAACTGTTCGCAGGACTAACGATGCTTGAGGACGTCTCTGTATCAAACTGTAAATTGACAACACTGTCGGCAGGACTCTTTACCGCGGCTAGCAAGTTAACCAAACTCAACCTCAGCGACAACAAGCTTCAAAGCCTCCCGGAAAATTTATTGCGTCATTCGTCCAACTTGAAGGAGCTCTATTTACAGAACAACGAGTTAATGAACAAGTTGCCAGACACCCTGCTGCAGAGTGCCACTCAGCTACGCATTCTCAACCTTGGTCATAACAAACTAACAACATTGAGCAAGTAAGATCAAGTCACATGTTGTTGTATTAGAATGTGTTTCCAATATTTGTCTTTTTATCTTTTTGCAGATATCTACTGGATTCTAAAAACTCTTTGGAGGAGTTGCATCTTGAATATAACCAGCTCTATATGATCGATAGGGATGCGTTCATATCTCAGGCACAGTCACTAAAAATGCTCAATCTTAGCCACAACCAAGTGGCACTGCATGAAAATGGTACAGATGTATTTTACCTCGACGGTAAAACATATTATATATCGCGGACTCCGTTCTACATCCTGGCTCGATTGACTGTCTTGGATCTTTCGTACAACGCAATCGTCAAAATATTTAAAGACTTCAAAGGCTTCATGGGAAGCCTTCGATCACTCGACCTGTCACACAACTTAATAACAAATGTTAGCTATGCAAACTTCCCATTTCTATCACCGAATATTGAACAAGTTAATTTGCAATCAAACCAGATTACTCAATACGACCTCCGCAACAACCCAATTTATCCTACTTGCATGCCCTGCAATATTCTTCTAGCTGATAATCTTCTCAAAATGGATGACTTTGTATATAAGAGTGGCAGGTGCGCTCATGACAATGATCCATGATATTAGTATGTAGCTTCTTATAAATATTACCAATGTTTATCCAGCACAGTGTAGATCTTGCATTTCTGTTGAACAATGAAACGGAAAGGAAAACAGAAAGAAATAAAACTAAATCATACAACTTATTTATAAAAAGTTTTAAAAAATATCACATTACAGCGGTATTGCAAAAAAATGCAGTGATTTGACGGTCTCATTAAAAATCTACAATAATTTCGATTGTTATAGCAATTTCCGAGGGCATGTTCTCATTATTAATAATTGAGATTGGTTGTGAATTGAATTTAATTTGAAAATATCACTTTGTTAACAAATAGTTCAACAACTAGTTTATATTACGCGAGATACAGCGCACAGCGTTTCTAAAGTATATGTGTCTAACTGTCTTGAGGCGTTTGATAAGTAAAATTTTGTAATGAATTGATGTGTTACCTGTGTGGATAGATATCTATCATATTAAAAACTTAAAGGAATGTAAGAGACATATGCATTCGAAAAGACTCAACGTCTCTATAATTAACCAAACAAACAACAACATTGGACGATTGTATTAAAATATTATTTTATATTTCTAGCATGGGTGACTTTTACGACCATTTCACATTCCGTGTAACCTTAAGATGGCCAATTACTTTCTTGTTGCAGTTTAAATGAAATTACCTATCAATATATGTGATGAGAGCTCTGGATTGGATTCATAATTCCATTACAAATCTGATTTTCTGAATCTGAATCCAACTTAGAAATAAATATTGATTTAAATCCGACAGCTCCGAACGAACCCAGAGCAGTTCCTATTGAATCTGGATTACTCCGATCGAATCCAATTTGGTCCGACGTAATCGTAAAATGAACCCGAAAACATCGAGAAGAATCAAACAATTGTTGGTAATCAACCATAAACTTAATATCATCGTGTTAACACGAGAACCACGAGGTCCTAAGTTGACAGCTAATGTTATTGTTGTGGTTGGCTTTAACGTTGGAAATGAGACAACAATCTATTTAGAAGAGCACAAGTAGCCGGACATAAAAAGCGACGAATCAGAAAATTCAGAAGTCGGCCACGGTCAACATCAGGTCGCGAAGCAAAAGGAACGCGCGCAAACGTTAACATAGTCGAGTTAGCAAGTAGAAAAAAATAGAAGCAAAATAGAACCGACAAGAAATAAAACAGAAAGAAATAAAACTAAGTAATGTATCACGATTTCCCATAACCGTTATTCTTGTAACTCCTTTTTTGAACTTTAACATCAATTTCCAGAGCATATGAGATCAATTGTTTCCTAAGTTTCCTTAGGAACGTTCATTCTTTTTCTTACGCATTTTCTTGCTCTTTGCTTTTTGTAGTTTGCACAATGCACTTATCTTTTTGTGAAATGGAATATAACATCTAAAAGGTAATCGAAAAGTTACCTTCTTTATCTGACTTTGGTCATTTTCAGCCTAAAAAGGAGTCGTTGTACTCGCTAAAATACGGAAAATGATCAACAAATACCTCTCTTTATGATTAAAATCTCACTTAACGAGCAATACCTTTGTTTTCCTGGTACGTTTTATGCTTAATTTTGACAACACTGTGACATTCTACAAGCAAATAACATGTAAAAAATAATTGCAATTATAAATCTCGGAATTTATTTTACTAAAACTAAATTAAATATTGAAATAATGAAACAAGCGAAGAAAATGCGGCGTCAGTAACAGAAATGTACTGAGGCTTCGGTGTCAGAATCAGTTCTGGAATTGAAATTAGAAGTTCCAGAAGGGGCATTTGAATGTATTGGATCCCTTGCGGCTATCGATATAATCTTCTTATATTAATTATAATACACGCTACTATAGATACATACTTACTTACTTATCCGGCGCTACAACCGCTTTGCGGTCTTGGCCTGCCTCAGGGGTGTCCGAAACCGCTCACGGTCTAGCGCCTTCGTCTGCCAGTCCGTTACATAACCATAGATACATAGCAACACATTTTTGTGACACAATCAACAAATCAATTCACACCATAGCACACTATTGATACAAAAAAACAATTGACAAAACACACTTATCGAAAGCAACCGAAGCAACCGAAATGGTATTGAAAAACCCGATAATCCTCATCTACGGCTTCTTATTTCATGAACTTGAAAAAGACCCCCAAGGCTTTTAAGCTCCAACGTTTACAGTAAGGGAGGATCCGGGAATCGCCCGGAGCTCTTTCAGGTTTCAATGATTGGCTGGACGATCAAAAGTTTAATCAGTCCGCTTCAAACAGTTCGAACATTGTGAACAGCAATCACTAACTTCTGAGATCCAGAAGACTTTGAGATCACACGAAATCTGAGATATATTGCACATTGGTTTTCCCGGTGATCCTCTATAGACACCGTCGTGAACCATCCGAGCGGATTCAAACTAGGCTTGGGCAATTTGATTCTTTTCAGTGAACGCGTGCGGTGTAGTTCGTTCAGTATGAGGAACTGAACGCGTGCGGTAGGTCAGTCGCACTGTCGGTCACACAAAGAATTAAATTTTGAACTGTCTTCTATTTTAAATAAATAATGCGGATGCTCGAACAAAACTTTACTTTGATGTATTTGTTGAGATGTGTAGTCCATGGTGTTACAATTCTAATTTATAAATTTTTAGTTTAAGAGAAAAGTTATAAAAAATATATCATACACACTAACAATTTATTTCATTCTTAGGCTTACCTAAATTCAATCCAAAAACTAAATAATTTTTTAAAATGTATCTACATTTTGCTGAATAAAAATAATTTCTTTAAATTTTTTAGGATGTAATCTAGAACGCTTATCTGAATAAATCTGTCCAGCTTTTGAAAATAATCTTTCACATGGTACAGATGTTCCCGGAATACAAATAATTGTTTTGGCGAGTGCATAAATTGACGGATATTTTGAGCTATGAATTCTCCACCATTCCAAAGGATCATTTTTTATGTCTATGTTTCTTATTTTAAGAAAGCTATTTAGCTCATTTGTTGCTAATTCTATAGGGCTTTCAATCTCGCATTCTGCGTTATTAACCCATGTTTCATTGAGGGAGTTTGAAACGGAATCAACTCTTGTATAATAAGTTCGTATGTTTCCCGATATTTTAAGGGTTCTTCATGGAAACCTTGCTTTTTTATCCTAGGATCTAATAACATAGATTTTGCTATCATTTGATTATTGGAATAAATTTCCAAACGTTTTTTTACGCCTTCTTTAAGATGTGTCACGAGATTGCCTACTTCCGGAATAGTATAATCAGTTTCGTTTAATTTGCGTATTATCATCTTACTTAGTAGGCCTACGTGAGAAACAGTAATATTTTTTTTCTGCTGAAACCATGTTAGTAGCAACATCGAATATTTTTAAAGCGTTCAATGAATGTTCTAAAATTGACCAGGCTATTTTAATAGGATCCAAGGTGTTTAATTTGTCTGCACAAGCAACAATAGCTATTTTATTCTTATAAAACCTGTTTAGCATATCATAAGTTGAATTCCATCGCGTTGGAACATCCTGCTTTAATTTTAAATTTGGTAAATTAAATTTTGACTGGGTATCAGCTAATTCATTAGTGGCTTTTGGACTCTTCTATCGATACATAACTATCCTTTTAACTTCATCAACGGTAGATATGATTGATTTTTTAATGGCATCTTTAACAATTAAATGTAAACTATGGGCAAAACATGTAACGTGATTAAATTCTAATTCTCTAGCCGCGCTTTTCATGTTGGCCGCATTATCGGTTACAATACCAACTATTTTGTCCTGAAATTCGTATTTAATTATAACTTCCTTGATCCAAGCCGCTATATTTTGGCCACTATGTGATAGTGATATCTCGGAACATTCTAAAAGGCACGAACGTAGTTTGTATTCATTATCTATAAAATGTGCAGTTAAACCTAAAAAACTTGTATTGTTTACATTTGTCCAACCGTCAGTAGTCAATGCTATAGAAGTTGCATTTCTCACTTCTCCTTGCACTTTAACCAATATTTCGTTGTAAATACTGGGTAATAGAGCATTTGATACATTCTTACGGGTAGGCAAATTTATTTATTTATTTATTTATTTATTATTATAAAGCATCGAGCCTCCATGGCCTACATACACAATTAAAACTAATGTCTTATAAACTATGTGTTCCTAAAATTAGACATAATGCAATCTCGTATGACACTAGAACATTTTGGTATACTAAAGGACAGGTCTATAACATTTGAAAATAAATTAAAATTCTTGGACATCAATAGCAACGGGTCCCTAGCACAGAAAAGACGATAACGAAAATCAGTTATTAAAAATTGTCGAGTTCTTAAAGGTCTAGTAGGGACATAAAAATTTACATGACTTAGCAATAGAGGTGCATCGATTTTTCCAGTTAATAGTTTAAAAATAAAAATTCCTTGGGCAACCATTCTTCTCTTTTCCAAAGTTTCAAGCCCTAACAACTGATACCTCGTATGATAAGCTGGTAGCACGTCGTTATGTCTCCACGGAAGCCGCTTAATAGCTACCCGGGTAAATTTTCGCTGGATCCTCTCAAGCCTCTCAATTCTAGTAACTTGCTCCGGAAACCAAGCAAATGAAGCGTACTCAATCAAAGGACGAACAAGGCAACAGTAAAATGATTTTAAACAGAGAGGGTCATGAAACATTTTGCTACTTCTAATTATTTGTCCAAGAGTCCTGTTGGCCCTAGCAATTACGTCGTCAAATGACGTGTCAGAAAGAACATAATTAAAACATAAAGGAGCTCTCGCACGAGTAAACGAAATAACCGAGCACTTACTGACGTTGAGTGACAAATAGTTTAAGGAACACCAATTATTAAAAATAGAAAGAAAGCCTTGCAATCGGAGACAGTCATTAGAACTACGCACAGGAAAGTACATTTTAAGGTCATCTGCGTATAGTAGAACCGGGCAGTCAGGTATAGCGTAGACAATGTCGTTAATAAAGAGATTAAATAATAGAGGCCCTAAAATGCTGCCTTGAGGAACACCAGATACCCTGCTAAATTCACTAGAGATGCAATCCCCAATCTTAACACGTACTGAACGACACGATAGGTAGGAATTCAGCCACTTAACTATACTGATATGAAAACCAAGCTTTAAAAGTTTGCTAGTCAAAGTATGGATATTGACGCTATCGAAAGCAGAGTGAAAATCAGTATAAACAGTATCTACTTGGAACCCTTTATCCAGCTGCTTGTAAGTAAAATGCAAGAACTGCACTAAGTTTGTGACGGTGGAGCGTCCAGGTAGGAAGCCATGTTGCAAAGGTGTAAATACGTTAATAGCGCCATGTATTATATGTTTATGAACCAATAATTCGAACAGTTTACTGGGGGCACATAGCATGGAAATAGCTCGATAATTTGAGATAGACGTTCTGTCGCCTTTTTTGTAAACAGGAAATATCCATGACTTTTTCCATTGGTCAGGGAAGAATCCAGTGCGAAGTGATTTATTAAAAATGGTTGCTAGTGGTGAAGCCAATTCGTCGATGCATGAAACGATCACTATTCCCGGAATGTTATCGGGTCCAGAGGCTAAGGAGGGTTTCAGCTTTGAAGCCATTAAACGTACATCATCGATTGTAAAAGAAGGCAATGAAATGTCTACGGAGTCCTGAGCCACAAAACGTAACGCTTCCTCTACCTTCAGGTTTTGTTCGGGAAAGCTCGAGCAACTACGCGCAAACAGCTCTGCAAAACCATTACATATTTCTCGCGTGTCGGTAAATAATCGACCATCAAGTGTCATGCATGATGGGAGGGAAGTACGTTTCATCTTACGGTCCATAAAGTTCCAAAATGATTTTGGACAAGCCCGAATGGATATCTGGACACGGCGGATGTAATTAGCATACAATTTTCGGTTATGAAACTTGAAGATCCTTGCAGCCTCCAGGAAATTGCCTCTATCGGCTTCATTGCGTGTACGACTGAATATACGATACGCAGAACGACGCATTCTTTCTAACCTTTTAAGGTATCTAGTGCACCATGGTTGTGAATTTGTAAATATTCGTTTAGGTACGAATTGTTCAATGATGTTTGACACTGTTGACGTTAAGTATTCAGAAGCAACTTCTAATTCCATGTTTTGAAGTCTAGTCCAATCAGTGTCCCTCAACGCTTGCTTTATGCTAACAAAATCAGCTTTGTCAAAATTATAAGCAGATACAGCACCAGGCAAGACTATGCCGGAATTATCGTCTGAACTAGTGTGGGAGTTCTGCAGCGTGATTTCCAGTGGTGGATGGTGGTTATCAACCGGAACAATCGCGACAAGGGGGACATTGACTGAGTGCATAGGCACGCTATTTTCAAGCTCATTTGAGACGAACACAAGATCCAATTGTCTTCTTAGATCATTTACTATCCCACTAATTTGTTTTAAGCAATGATAATTTATCAAATCCAAAAAGCGATTTTGACCAGGCACAGATGACGTGGGTTCATAGTGCCTATCGATAGCACGCCAGGCGATCATTGGTTGGTTGAAGTCACCCAACAGACACATCGTATCGTTGTCGTTCATAGAAGCACTCACACTATCAAGAGCCTCGTCGAAAGCAGTCATAATTGCAGTATTTGTACTAAGATCAGGAGGGATGTAACTTACACCAACAAAGATTTTACTTGAAGGCAGCAGGATTTTAACCCAGCAGTGTTCAATACACGTTATATTGGTGTGCACAGGAAGGCATTTGAGACGTTTGGAAACAGCGATCAGGACACCACCACCAATCTGTCTGACACTGTTATTAGCATTTCTATCGCTTCTATAGACTGAGCAAACGTGCGGCAGTGTGCGGCAGAAGTTCTTTTTGTGCGGCTGTGTGCGACTGACCCAACTGAACACGCGTGCGGCAGTGTGCGGCAGAAGTTCTTTTTGTGCGGCTGTGTGCGAATGAACGAACTGAGCAAACGTGCGGCAGTGTGTGGCAGAAGTTCTTTTTGTGCAGCTGTGTGTGCGACTGACCAAACTGAACACGCGTGCGGCAGTGTGCGACTGACCCAACGGGTATGAGTGTATTTCTCGTTCCATGTCAGTCTTGGACAGGAGTTTTTTTAGTGCGACTGACCCAACTAAATACGCTAACAATTTGCATATTCTTTCTCGCTCAGAGTGTGATCGATTTTTTATTTGACTGTTGAACACAGTCGACTAAAATTAATCTTTTTTTTTTCGTTCAATCAGCCACAACCGAAGTCATTCCTTATGCGTGCGGAAGACCTACCCGTACACTTTTTCGCGTGCGGTGGTCAGCCGCACACTTGAGTGAACTGAGTGTGCGGCATAGGTCTCGCACAATTAGCCCATGCCTAATTCAAACGCTCTGGGCGTATTTTAGCGACGCATCCTCCTGACCATCTTTGCCGGTATGTTCGAGCATAGTATCTAGAAGAGATGGATGGCCCAAAAGCTTGCTAAGCTGTACTAAGAACCAAGTATCGGTACGGTGGCGAAAGCAGGCGAGATATATATATAATATAGTTCTGGTGTCTGTGTTGTAGGAGTACTTCGCTGATGCAAGAAGTTAACATAGGCTCTACATCCCCTACTCCTACTCCATACGTCCTAGTCGTACAGAACGGTAACACCTCTGAATTATCCCGAAAGGCTGCGCTGGTTTCTCTCGTCTTGGTGTCATTGTAACGAACAGTCCACAAGATAAAGTATCTTATTGGACCAAGCCCAGATCTCGCTAGGAAAAATGACTTACGGTTAGAGGCTCGGGACATGGAACTGCAACTGCACGGTCTACTAGAGCGATAACTTTGCCTCCTCCAAGCGCATGAGCATTCGCAGCACCTTCTTCCAGCACCCACTTCGCTTGAACTTCACTTTTATATCATCAGCAATGATGGTGCAGGAATTAAAACGTTCCAAATCGACCACGTTTTGATTGATGGAAGGCACTTCTCGGATATTATCGATGTCAAAACGTATAGAGTCGCAAACGTTGACTCGGACTATTTTCTGGTCATGTAAAATCTTTAACTCCCGTAACTCTCCGTGGTGAACAAGTAACGGAGTCAGCCAATCCCAAGGCTCAACTTGGACCAGTTGAAAAACGAATTTTTATTTTTATTACTTTCTAAACGCCCTGCCAATCACATAAAAGTTATCGCGAGTCGGGATATCAAGCAATTGAAACATTTTTGTTAAAAGCAAAAAACCATATCCAACGAACGAACGATAAGCTTAAACACAGCCGCTGTGTCAAGCGCGAGAGAGAGGGCGCACAAAATAATTTGATAAACTGACGATTCACAGTACACTCATCAGTATGCTTTTAGCATCAAGCATAAACGGGTGTAAGTGTTATCGACCATCATATTCAACGGCGACATTCCTTAAATTAAAACCATCACGTGTTTTCTAAAGTGAATTAAAATTTAAATGTTACGACGCACAGTGTAGGCAAGGTATCGCTGCATTTGTAAATATCTACAATTTTAATTTAATGTAGTGAAGTTTGCCATTAGGCTTTCAACCCGAATGTTGTGAAAAATGGATATCGATTTTCGTGATTGTGTTGTTATTTAATGCAAACGTTACATTAAATAATGTGTCACAAACAAGAATCCTGGGTAGACCGCACTGGTACAGCCGTCAACATGTCTGTCAACAATTAATAACATGTCTGTCATCGGTTTAAACCTCATATGGACCGTAATTCCGTATTTAATAAGTCTTTTTAGCTTGTATAGGCAACTAAGGAACAGACTATGACATCCGGTCAGTAACAGAATATGCTCTATAAATAATTAAGAATTAAGAAATAAAGGAATAAAACCCTACCACTGCTGGCTATGGAAACAAACACAATTTGGGTGTAACGTTAGTGGTGTTAAGTATCATATTGACAATTAAACTATCGTGTGTAAGGCCAAAAAACTCTGCGTAAGTGTACACTCGGCTTCCCGGGTAAGCCATATATGAAAAAAGGTTTTTTTTTCAGGTGGGAATTTTTTAGGTGATGAAAACCGTATATCTTTTGATCTTATGTTCGATTTGCATGAAACCAAAAATTCAGGTTCATAATATTGTTTTGTAATATATCTAAGTACAATTTTAATTTAGTTAAAATTCCATCTTCATTATTTTTAATGAAAAACTTCAATCACAGCCGTAAATTTGTAGCGAATGTTTACGTTATTTTCTAAATTTTAGGTACGATTATCTGAAAAGTTAGTACAAGTTAGTTAGTTAGGTCTTTATATTTAATGTTTTTATATAGTATAGACAAGAGTTTTTAAACATATATAAGATATGCTACAAAACAATAGTATGCACCTATACGGCAGATTTCATGCAAATCTAACAAGAAATTCGAAAAGTTCACCAAGACAATCGTCATTTTTCCATACAAATTATATGGCCTACACGGGTAGGTGATTGTACATGTGAGGGGTATAGAAATTTAAATGATTAATAAAAAAATTCCTAAAAACAAACACCTTTGAGGCATTTTCAAGATTTGAAATAGCTACGAATTCTTAATCCAAGGTTATTTTGGAATAAAGTAGCAAAATTAACCCGAGTACGCGTACACATGACTCTAAATGAGTGTTGAATGTTAATTCGTTATTGACAAGTGCTTACACTAAGCTGAATTCAGAAACGGGTTGGGAATTTGTGTTTGTTTCTGTCTCATCATTTTCTTCAATAACCATCATTTATCAAACTATCCGATAGAGTTTCATATTTTGATTTAAAGACAACCTACAGAACTACTTGTTAATAAACGACGGGCGGACACACTGCTGCACGTTATCATTGAGTAGCGTTTTAATCCTTAACATATTGTAAATTAATAACTTTGGCCAAATACGATTAGGAGCTGATACATTTTGACATAAATAAGGCACTCAATTGATATGAGTGTTACATCTCATCACAGCTTTTTCTTTGGCACAACAATCGTTGTCGGTCAAGGTCTGTCTGAACTACAGGGCTTGGGCTTGGGCTTGGGCTAAGCTTTCTATGACTTATTTATTTATTTATTTTAATTAAGTTGAATGCCATGAAGGCTTTACAAATAATGAAAATAATGCTTAGAAACTACCATTTCTTAGCTCTAATTAGAGAAGAGCAATTCCTAATTCAAATTTAAACGGAGAAGAGGAAGCTTGGATGCGAGAACGGAATGAAGGTAAAGAAGACGTAAATTGATAACCCATAGCGGGATGGTCAAATCCAACGTTTGGGGGCGGGGGCACGGTATATTCCAGGTTTGAACCCATGACGGGCATGTTGTTAAGTCGTTCGGATTGAAGTCTGTCATGAATCCGGCCAATCGCTGAATACGGTAGCCCCTAACGGTGTTGCTATGTCAAACACCATGGAACACACAGTCTAAAATGCTACTTAAAATACTACTGTCGATTTCCAGCATATCTCCCTTAGAAACAATTCCTATGATTTCAAGACTTAAATATAACGTTAATCGGAAACTTACACTTGACTTAACTTACATGTTAGGAGATGGTAAACAATATTTAAAGTTGTAATAGCTGTAACACGTTTGATATTTCTGCCCTAGAGGTTAGAAGCTCAAACAAGTTTTTAAAAATATATAATATATAAAAATATTCTTTGAAATTTTTTGAATGGAATATTTACTAACACAAAAACACATATTGACATCTGATATAATATTGTCATTACTGTTATTCTTCTTCTATTTGCCGTAACGTCCTACGCGGACATGCCGGCCTATACAGGTTGTTGATACTTCATTCATTACCATGCAGCCGGATAGTCCTTGCTATGGGGAGGTCCATTCTAGGCTTGAACCCATGACGGGCATGTTATTGAGTCGTTCGAGTTGACGACTGTACCACGGGACTGACCCTATTATAATTATTATGATTATGATGAAGCATACGTTGGAAGGCAACAAAGTAGAACAATTGCCCGATAAGATATATGAGAACGTTGGCATTCGTATTACAATAACTATCAGATGCTGTTTCATAAACAGCACGTGCATAGAAGCCGGATGACATCATTTGGATTTATCATCTAGTTCAGTGCTCTCCAATCTTCTAAGGATGGCGGACCACTTGGCTTAAAAAATACATTTGACATTCGCGGACCGCGGACCACAGGTTGGAGACCACTGATCTAACTGGTATATACATATTTATAATATTGCCTATACCAATGCATTGTTAATTTAGAACTTCCCGACAAACACAATACTTACTAGTTCTTTTAAAATGGTTTGAAGACTACGCTGAATGTAGCTGATCATATTAACAGATTGAAAAAAAATTATATCTGTGTTCTTTCCATGCTAAAAACATTAATGTCCAAACATTGGACGCATACACATAGCGTCACTAAATGAGAGTCTGATAACCAACCGATGCGCACACACACTGGCACTCCATCCATCAAAATTTCCTTTCATGAGTATGCTGGTGAGTAGCTGAGCGTCTATGATTTATTTATATGCCTATGTTGCCGGCCTACACAATCACGACTAACGTTAATCAACCGATTCTTAGAATCTTGAAAATCTGAAAGAGAGCCACACAGATTCCAGTCCAATGATTCATTTATATTTTTGCTATAATATACTGACCAATAGGCTAACATCATTTTAGCTATTCAACAGTTTTTAACAGTTTTATACCATTAGCCTATGGAAGTAAATGTTCATGTTTTGATACAACAAAAACACCGATTCCTGTTTGGAACTCCCAAGATCCAACATTCATTCAAAGCCAAAGTACAATGGTAGAATATCACAGTAACTTCGAGTCATCATCATATCTGCACAAAACCGCGACTATGATATGCTGGTACTGCACATGCTTGATACAATATATGTGATACAACATACATGAATCGAGGGAAGTTTCGGATCTATTTTTTGCATGGGCTGAATAATTATCGATGTGTTATTTTGATTGGTCGGTCTCGTGGTACAGTCGTCAACTCGTATGACTTAACGAAACGCCCGTCATGGGTTCAAGCCCCATATGGACCGT